>NC_086446.1:27010153-27277653 GCF_028390025.1 Pseudophryne corroboree | reverse complement strand
GGCACACACACTAACTGGCCCCCTGCAACAGTGCAAGCACCTCCTCACTGGCAGAGCCCACATGGCAGGCACGGCGAGAGCCGGCAGCCAGAAGTCCGTTTACAGCAGCGCGGAGACCGGGATGGCGGGAGATGTACACCGCACACACACACGCTGGCCGGCGCTCAGAGCGGCTGTCAGGAGCGGCGGGGAAACTGACCTGCAGTGAAGCGGTGCGCTCAGTCCATGAGCACGGGCGCCGGAGCGGAGGGTTCAGGCAACAGCAAGTCTGTGATGAATCGGCGCCTCCGCGGTGCTCACCTTCTCCCGTCACAGGCATCAATCACTGACTTAACAGGAAGTGATTGGCTGCTGCAGCAGAGCGCGTCCCCGGGGACTCGCCCATTTCAGAAAAGTGAGTCACCTTCCCTCAAAATCGGGTAAAATATGCGCTATAGCGCGTTTTTGCGATCACTGTTATATATCTGTGCTTTTAACGTGATCATCCCACGTACCAAGGGCATAGCTACCATAGGTGCAGGGGATTCAGCTGCTATGGGGCCCAGAGCTGAGAGGGGCCACCTTCCCTGTCACAGTTACATGTATTATACACATTTTACTATTCGGTGGTACATACGTTTGCATTGGGCCCTACAATATATCTAGTTACACCCCTGGACCTCCTCATTGTAATGTTGTATAAAAGGAACTGGAAGGCATTATAATTTTACATCAGGCCTGACGAAGGGAAACCGATACGCGTCGCCATGGGAGGGAGAACCCCATATGAAGTGCATCTGACTACCCGTTCCTGAGGAGTGAGGACCACCTGTTTTGGAGTAACACCGGGACTCTGAATTATGCGTTGGTCTGATCTTTTACTCAGACAAAAATCATCTGGTAGGCGTGCATATACATTGGATGGTTTTCCTTTTTTATGTCTTTCAATTGTAAGTGTGTGTTGTATTAAATTCTTTTAAAACTATATCACACTATGCGAAACGTGTCTCTTTCCATATTAATATGGGAGTCTTTGAAGTGGATCCATTCCAACAGAAGGGATTTGTTTGCTTGCTTTAGAACAAAAAAACCCATGCTGTATATCCTCATTCTGGGAATATTAGTAAGGTAACCATGGCCCTCATTCCGAGTTGTTCGCTCGCAAGCTGCTTTTAGCAGCTTTGCACACGCTAAGCCGCCGTCTACTGGGAGTGAATCTTAGCATCTTAAAATTGCGAACGAAAGATTCGCAATATTGCGAAAAGACATCTCTGTGCAGTTTCTGAGTAGCTCGAGACTTACTCTGCCAGTGCGATCAGTTCAGTGCTTGTCGTTCCTGGTTTGACGTCACAAACACACCCAGCGTTCGCCCAGACACTCCCCCGTTTCTCCAGCCACTCCCGCGTTTTTCCCAGAAACGGTAGCGTTTTTACACACACGCCCATAAAACGACTAGTTTCCACCCAGAAACACCCACTTCCTGTCAATCACACTCCGATCACCAGAACGAAGAAAAAAACCTTGTAATGCCGTGAGTAAAATTCCTAACTGCATAGAAAATTTACTTGGCGCAGTCGCAGTGCGAACATTGCGCATGCGCTATTAGCGGAAAATCGCTGCGATGCGAAGAAAATTACCGAACGAACAACTCGGAATGACCACCCATATCTCCACAGGGGGAGAATTTATTGAATGGTTGTGGACATCTATCTTTCTACTGTAACTAAAGCGCATTTACCTCGACTAACCTTGAGGTAAATCTTAAAGGTAATTGGAGCAATAAGACGGGTACTGAGGAGGTGATTGGTCCCCACTTTCTTTCCACTGTCTGAGCTGCTGGAATTGTGTATATAAACAAACTACACTATATGGCGTTATTTTTTTCTGCTATTGAGGAACATTAAGAACAGAAGGGAGCACCGTCTCCAAGGACAACATTTGAACTTTGTATTTAAAGATTGGTGATATCTTTATCTTTGGAGGCTGCACCAGTTGTTTCTGTTCAGGAGCGCTGCAATAAGTATCAATTTCTCTTGTTTAACAGGACACCACAGGCTGCTCCCCCTGTATAATAGTTATAACAGGACACCACAGGCTGCTCCCCCTGTGTAATAAAAACAATATGCCACAGCCTGTTCCCACTTACAATAATAATAATAATAATAATAATAACAGGACACCACAGGCTGCTCCCCTTGTATATTAATACTTACAGGACACCACAGGCTGCTCCCCTTGTATATTAATAATTACAGGACACCTCCTATAATGTAAGACGCCATTACCTGATCTCGATGGACACTGGGAGGCTGCAGCAGTCGATGGAAACTCATATCCTGTGTGTGGAACGCACAGGCCGGAAGTAAGGTGGAACGCAGATTCCGAAAGTAGGGCGTGATTGGCACAGGCAGCTTCCATGTGACTGGCCCCTCTCCTTCTACATACCGTCACAGCACCGCCCCCTAACAAATATATTACCATACATGTCTTCAGTGAAGGAGGTCGGCGGCCATTTTCTTGTAGACTAGACCGGCAGTAGCAGCAACAATTGGTTCCCTGGCCGTGCAGGGACGTCAGGAGCACCGGCCATTTTCCCCTGGTCTCTGAAGTCCGCCTTTCTTCTATCACTGCCACGCCCACAAGGCAACAGGAGCAGAGAGCAGCCATTGCTGTGTCTGGCAGCATGTAATGATATTATTATTATTATTATTATTATTAGATACCTCCCAACATGACCGTCTCCAAGAGGGACAAAATGCTCTGCTTCTGGACTTTTCCCTTAATTTATGATTGCCATCACCTGTGTTAAACAGGTTAATGGATAAGAAAGGTGTTTCAGCACAGGTGATGGCAATCATAATTAAGAGGTAAGTCCAGGAATAGAGCATTCTGTCCCTCCTGGAGAGGGTCATGTTGGGAGGCATGCTATTATTATTATATTATTATTATTCTACAGGCTGAGCAGCTCTGGTGTTAGGTTGCTGTACTACAGGGGGAGCAGCCTCTGGTTCCTTGTTATAGTGCAGCTGGAGCAGCCTCTGGTGCTGCATTATCACTGTACAGGTGGCTGACACTCTAGTGTCCTATTACTCATACCTCCCAACTTTTCTTTCTTGCAAGGAGGGACACATGCGCGGAGAAGCTCCAGAAAAAGGAACGTGGCCTCAGAAAAGGGGGTGTGGCTTCGCGGAGTACCTGTTCTCGCGAGCCACGCCCCCCTTTTGCGTCACTGAGGGGGCATGCCCACGCTCTGTGAGCCGCTGGCATGCGCCCTCTGACTCCAGTGAATAGACGCTGTGCGCAAGCGCACAGCGTCTATTCACTGCTGCTCTGCTAAGCAGGGCAGCGAGTGCAGGAGACTCCCAACTGCCCCCCCCCCCCACCGCGGGTCAGTGCGGCCCATGGGTGGGACAGCAGGACAGTCCCCAAAAATCGGGACAGTTGGGAGGTATTACTGTAATACAGGTGGCGCAGACCCTGCTGTTACCGTAATACAGGGGGCGCAGACCCCGCCATTACCGTAATACAGGTGGCGCAGACCCCAACGTTACCGTAATACAGGGGGCGCAGACCCCGCCATTACCGTAATACAGGGGGCGCAGACCCCGCCATTACCGTAATACAGGGGGCGCAGGCTCCTGCATTGATCTGCACCACAGCAGTGATTTCTTCTGGCATTGCCTCCTGCTCAACTACCGCCATTCACTGCTTCTCCTCATTCAGTTTGGCAGCCTCCCGTGTCACAGCTAGCTGCTGTATCCTTGACACGCCTCACTGGTGCCGGCTCCTGCACTGAGCTGCACACCCAGCACGTCGGGCACACAGCTGCGCTCCTCAGTACAGTGACAGGATCCCTCCCAGCCCCACTAACGGGATCTCTCCCAGCCCCACTCTCCTCACAGTGCCAGTGACAGGATCCCTCCTCACCCCGTAGCACCAGTGACGGGATCCCTCCCAGCACCATTCTCCCCACAGCTCCAGTGACAGGATCCCTCCCAGCACCACTCTCCCCACAGCACCAGTGACGGGATCCCTTCCAGCCCACTCTCTCCTCAGTACCAGTAACAGGATCCCTCCCAGCCCCACTCTCCCCACACCGCCAGTGACAGGATCCCTAACAGCTCCACTCTCCTCACAGCACCAGTGATAGGGTCCCTCCCAGCCCCACTCTCCCCACAGCAACAGTGACATGATCCCTCCCAGCCCCACTCTACCCACAGCACCAGATACAGAATCCCTCACAACACCACTCTCCTCACAGCACCAGTGACATGATCCCTCCCAGCCTCACTCTACCCACAGCACCAGGAACAGGATCCCTCCCAACACGACTCTCCTCACACCACCAGTGACAGGATCCCTACCGGCCCCACTCTCCCCACAGCGCCAGTGACAGGATCCCTCCCAGCCCCACTCTCCCCACACCGCCAGTGACAGGATCCCTACCAGCCCCACTCTCCCCACAGCACCAGTGATAGGATCCCTCCTAGCCCCACTCTTCCCACAGCACCAGTGACGGGATCCCTCCCAGCACCATTCTCCCCACAGCTCCAGTGACAGGATCCCTCCCAGCACCACTCTCCCCACAGCACCAGTGACGGGATCCCTTCCAGCCCACTCTCTCCTCAGTACCAGTAACAGGATCCCTCCCAGCCCCACTCTCCCCACAGCACCAGTGACATGATCCCTCCCAGCCCCACTCTACCCACAGCACCAGATACAGAATCCCTCACAACACCACTCTCCTCACAGCACCAGTGACATGATCCCTCCCAGCCTCACTCTACCCACAGCACCAGGAACAGGATCCCTCCCAACACGACTCTCCTCACACCACCAGTGACAGGATCCCTACCGGCCCCACTCTCCCCACAGCGCCAGTGATAGGATCCCTCCCAGCCCCACTCTCCCCACAGCGCCAGTGACAGGATCCCTCCCAGCCCCACTCTCCCCACAGCGCCAGTGACAGGATCCCTCCCAGCGCCACTCTTCCCACACCGCCAGTGACAGGATCCCTCCCAGCCCCACTCTACCCACAGCACCAGATACAGAATCCCTCACAACACCACTCTCCTCACAGCACCAGTGACATGATCCCTCCCAGCCTCACTCTACCCACAGCACCAGGAACAGGATCCCTCCCAACACGACTCTCCTCACACCACCAGTGACAGGATCCCTACCGGCCCCACTCTCCCCACAGCGCCAGTGATAGGATCCCTCCCAGCCCCACTCTCCCCACAGCGCCAGTGATAGGATCCCTCCCAGCCCCACTCTCCCCACAGCGCCAGTGACAGGATCCTACCCAGCCCCACTCTCCCCACAGCGCCAGTGACAGGATCCCTCCCAGCGCCACTCTTCCCACACCGCCAGTGACAGGATCCCTCCCAGCCTCCATCTACCCACATCACCAGGTACTGAATCCCTCCCAACACCACTCTCCCCACAGCACCAGTGACAGGATCCCTCCCAGCACCTCTCTCCCCACAGCGCCAGTGACAGGATCCCTCCAAGCCCGCTCTCCCCACAGTGCCAGTGATAGGAACCCTCCCAACCCCACTCCCCCTACAGTACCAGTGACAGGATCCCCCACAGCACCAGTGACAGGATCCCTTCCAGCCCACTCTCTCCTCAGTACCAGTAACTCTCCCAGCCCCACTCTCCCCACACCGCCAGTGACAGGATCCCTACCAGCCCCACTCTCTCCACAGCACCAGTGATAGGATCCCTCCTAGCCCCACTCTTCCCACAGCACCAGTGACAGGATCCCTCCCAGCCCCACTCTTCCCACAGCACCAGTGACAGGATCCCTTCCAGCCTCACTCTACCCACAGCACCAGGTACAGGATCCCTCCCAACACCACTCTCCCCACACTGACAGTGACAGAATCCCTACCAGCCCCACTCTCCCCACAGCGGCAGTGATAGGATCCCTCCCAGCCCCACTCTCTCCACAGCACCAGTGGCAGGATCCCTCCCAGCCCCACTCTCTCCACAGCACCAGTGACAGGATCTCTCCCAGCCCCACTCTCCCCACAGCACCAGTGACAGGATCCCTCCCAGCACCACTCTCCCCACAGCATCAGTGACAGGATCACTCCCAGCCCCACTCTCATCACAGCACCAGGAACAGGATTCCTCCCAACACAACTCTCCCCACACCGCCATTGACAGGATCCCTACCAGCTCCACTCTCCCCACAGCGCCAGTGACAGGATCCCTCCCAGCGCCACTCTACCCACAGCACCAGTGACAGGAACACTCCCAGCCCCACTCTCATCACAGCACCAGGAACAGGATTCCTCCCAACACAACTCTCCCCACACCGCCATTGACAGGATCCCTACCAGCTCCACTCTCCCCACAGCGCCAGTGACAGGATCCCTCCCAGCGCCACTCTACCCACAGCACCAGTGACAGGAACACTCCCAGCCCCACTCTCATCACAGCACCAGGAACAGGATCCCTCCCAACACAACTCTCCCCACACCGCCATTGACAGGATCCCTACCAGCTCCACTCTCCCCACAGCACCAGTGACAGGATCCCTCCCAGCAACACTCTCCCCACAACACCAGTGACAGGATCCCTCCCAGCCCCACTCTCCCCACAGCACCAGTGATAGGATCCTTCCCAGCCCCACTCTCCCTACAGCACCAGTGATAGGATCCCTCCCAGCGCCACTCTACCCACAGCACCAGGTACCAAATCCCTATCAGCCCCACTCTCCGCACAGCACCAGTGACAGGATCCCTCTCAGCCTCACTCTACCCACAGCACCAGTAACAAGATCCCTCCCAGCCTCACTCTACCCACAGCACCAAGTACAGGATCCCTCCCAATACCACTCTCCCCACACCGCCAGTGACAGGATCCCTACCAGCCCCTCTCCCCACAGCGCCAGTGATAGGATCCCTCCCAGCCCCACTCTCCCCACAGTGCCAGGATCCCTCCCAGCCCCACTCTCCCCACAGCACCAGTGACAGGATCCCTCACAGCCCCACTCTCCCCACAGCACCAGTGACAGGATCCCTCACTGCCCCACTCTACCCACAGCACCAGTGACAGGATCCCTACCAGCTGTCAGATGGGGGAGCGTGGCAGCTTGAGTAGGAAGATGCACGTGGTTAGGATGTAGTGATGTAGTGGTTGAGCTGCAGGATTCTCTGGTTTCCCAAAGCAGAGCTGAGTTGAGGAGCAGCTGGGTCATGGTCCAAGTACTTGACCCCTGACTGTAGCATAGGATCAGACAGCAGGAAAGCCGTGGTGCAGCTCCAAACTTTATTCCATACTGTGAGCTCTGAGTGTTATCCAGCCATTCTGTGTGCTGGAATGGAGTTGAGTGTGTTATCCAGCTATTCTGGGTGCTGGAATGGAGCTCTGAGTATGTTATCCAGCTGTTCTGGGTGCTGAAATGGAGCTCTGAGTATGTTATCCAGCCATTCTGTGTGCTGGAATGGAGCTCTGAGTGTGTTATCCAGCCGTTCTGGGTGCTGGAATGGAGCTCTGAATGTGTTATCCAGCCATTCTGGGTGCTGGAATGGAGCTCTGAATGTGTTAACAAGCCATTCTGGGTGCTGGAATGGAGCTCTGAGTGTGTTATCCAGCCGTTCTGTGCGCTGGAATGGAGCTCTGAGTGTGTTATCCAGCCGTTCTGGGTACTGGAATGGAGCTCTGAGTGTGTTATACAGCCGTTCTGGGTGCTGGAATGGAGCTCTGATTATGTTATCCAGCCGTTCTGGGTGCTGGAATGGAGCTCTGAGTGTGTTAGCCAGCCGTTCTGGGTGCTGGAATGGAGCTCTGAGTGTTATCCCAGATTCAAGTCCAGTCGGACAATGTGACGGCAGTAACGTACATAAACCGACAGGGCGGGACGAAAAGCAGAGCTGCAATGTCAGAGGTGTCAAGAATTCTCCTCTGGGCAGAGAGAAACGCTGTGGCGTTGTCATCGGTCTTCATTCCGGGAGTAGACAACTGGGAAGCAGACTTCCTCAGCAGACCCGACTTGCACCCGGTAGAGTGGGGCCTTCATCCGGAAGTGTTCAGGTGCTTGACAAGTCGATGGTGATATCCACAGATCGACATGATGGCCTCTTATCTCAACAGGAAGCTCAAGCGGTAGTGTTCCAGGTCAAGAGTCCCACAGGCGGTGGCAGTAGACGCCCTGACGACTCCATGGGTCTATCAGAGGGTGTACATGTTTCCTCCACTTCCTCTGATCTCAAAAATTCCCAGAGAGGACTTTTTCCAGTTGATGAGCCACCCATAGGCTTGTAGGAATTGGACCGTCAGTTCCAGATGACTGAGGAGAATCTCTTGGGAGTTCACCAGGATCAGCAAGTCGTCCAGATACGGCAGGATCCTGATTCCCTGACGACGGAGATGAGCCATCATCACGGTTATTACCTTGGTGAAGATCCAAGGGGCCGTGGTCAATCCAAATGGCAGGGCCTGGAATTGATAATGTAGGTTGCCAATAGCAAACCGCAGATACTGCTGATGTGACATGGCAATAGGTATGTGCAGATAAGCATCCTGTATGTCCAGGGATACCATGTAGTCTTTGAGTTCCATGGCCAGTACAATAGAGCGCAGAGTTTCCATACGGAATTTGGACACTCTCACAAATTTGTTCAATGATTTGAGGTTGAATATAGGCCGGAAGGACCCATTTGGTTTCGGAACCAGAAACAGGGTTGAATAGTATCCCCTGCCTCTATGGGACAGAGGTACCCGCACTACCACTCCTGTGTCCTGGAGGGATTGCACAACCAGTTGTAGAGCTTGCGCTTTCAAAGGATCCAAAGGAATAACCGCTGTGCAGAACTGGCGAGGGGGACGTATCTTGAAAGAAACTGCGTACCCATGAGACACGACTACCCACACCCAGGCGTCTGACGTGGTCTTTAACCAGGCCTGGGCGAACTGCAGAAGTCATCCTCCCACCCTGGGATCTCTCGGGGAGGCCCGCCCTGTCACGCGGCAGGCTTGTCTTGTTTGGAAGCAGGCTGACGGACCGCCCAGGACTGCTTTGCCTTGGGCTTAGTGGTTTTGGGAGCACGAGATTGTCTTGGGTATGCCTGACCTTTTGCGTTCCCTTGTGGCCAAAAGGAATGAACAGTGGTACCTTTTGCCTTCTGTGCAGAAGGATTAGTATTTGGGAGAAAGGCAGTCTTAGCAGCCGCCACTTCTGACACAATTTTATTAAGGTCTACCCCAAACAAAATGTCCCCTTAAAAGGGAGTACCCTCCAAGGTCTTTTTGGAGTCTAGTTCCACCTTCCATGACCTCAACAACAGAATACGCCGAGCCAGGACGTGGTCGACGCCTTGGCTGCCAACACACCCGTCTCAGAGGACGCCTCCTGAATGTAATAGGTGGTGGTGGTAATGTGAGACAGGTATTGTCTGGCATTGTCCTGTATATCCTGTAAGGGAGTGGATAGATTTCAGGCATCCCTCCACACGCTTATCCATCTGTTCTTTATGTGAATTGACAGTGGTGACCGCCAGAGTAGACACCACTAGGCGGGTGACATGAGAATCCACCGTCGGTGAATTTTCCCACTTCTACATAGCTCGCGATCCTCTCCCTGCAGAGTTAAGGCCCATTTAGACAGAGGGAATTTCTTCCCTGGATTAGCCCAGGGTTCCTACCTGATGTCCACCAAATGGCCAGAATGGAGTAATAGGTTTTTAACCACCTTCTGCAGTTTAAACATATCAGTTTTCTTAGCTACAGTAGTGGATTCCTCATCATTAGTGATTTGTAGGATCTGCATAATAGCAAACATTAGGTCAGGGACAACAATTTGCAATGGAGAATCCTCGTCAGAAACGCCTGATCCAGTGTCTGACAGGACAGTATGCTCCTCCTCCTCTTCAGATGAAACATCTGAGAGATTTGTGGATTGTGAGTAGGAAGCAGCCCGCTTCGATGACCCAGAGACATGGGAGTGACCTGGAGTAGGTTTTTGTCTGACCAAGGAATGATTTAATTGCAACTGGTTAGACAAGTTTTCCGCCCAAGGCGGATTAACCATAGGGACTATTTGTGGCTGTAATGGCACAGGTGGTCCCATAGGGGGCGTTAGGCATTCCACCAGAGTACCCAGTAGGTTTGTGAACGCAGCCCAGGTGGCTCCTGATTGGTTACAGGAACTGCGGACTGACTGGGAGATGTATGACACAGTACACAGACGATCATACAGAACTTCCCCCTCTGGTAAATCTTTGGGGCATGCTCTGCATAATGCAGGAGCATCCCCAGATTTACTGCCCTTCTTGTTAGACATTATACACAAATGCAACAACAGAGCGGTTTAGTACGATGAAGCCAGACAGAGTATAATACTTGCGAATAAATCCGTTATTATGTGACTGAGTACACAGTAAAATACACTTAATAGGTAAATACTGTTACGCACTATATAAATGACCCTGACGCACCTAGTCCCTTAGGGTACAGAATACAGTGATAGATATATCTAGGAAACACTGAAAATGAAACCACACAGCAGATATAGCATACTTCCCAACATAACCCTCTCCAGGAGGAACACAATGCTCTGCTTCTGGACTTAACTTGTTATGTGCTGACCTGCTGTGCAAAATAAACACTGAAAGTGTTCATCTGAGTCCCTGTGTTTGTGATCCTAGTCACAAATAATATATATATATATATATATATATATATAAATAATGAAAAAAATTGTGTGGGTGGTAACTGGCGCTACTCCTTCCCTTAAAGCTAGAAAATGTCCTTTCCCCTTTTTATAGTAGTCGGACGTCTTATACTTTTTAATGCACTCTCTCGTTTCTATGGGGTGGCAGCCCTTTTCTCCAGTGGCTTGCTGTTCAGGCAAACCGTTTGAAAATCTAAAAGACAAAAAATTAGAATAGGCGCCTCCTAGTGCAGTATCTGACATATATTATGACCTCCACCTTTGGTATCACCCTAGTGAATTCAAGGTGTACCTTAAATGGTGGAATTCCAACCACCTAATTGAATAGCATAATATCACGCTAGGTGACCAGGACTCGTTCTCCGGTAGACGCGGTGTGCTGATGTCACGGATCCCGCGACACCGAGTTCAGACGCGGGCTCCGTGAATCGGGCGGGCGGTGTCGACCGGGTGAGTACACCTGTAATCATTCTTTGTTAATTGGTAAAGGTATTTATTTGTATGTATTTGTGCACTGTGGTATTCAAGCTGTCCCTGACGATGGGGGATTGTCCCTGAAACGTAGGACCCCAATAAAGGACATTTTAAATTAAGTTCTGCAGTCTGGTGAGTGCCACTTATATTCTGCTTCTAAAAATAGCCTTTCTCTGACGTCCTAGTGGATGCTGGGAACTCCGTAAGGACCATGGGGAATAGCGGCTCCGCAGGAGACTGGGCACAACTAAAGAAAGCTTTAGGACTACCTGGTGTGCACTGGCTCCTCCCCCTATGACCCTCCTCCAGACCTCAGTTAGATTTTTGTGCCCGGCTGAGCTGGATGCACACTAGGGGCTCTCCTGAGCTCCTAGAAGAAAGTATAGTTTAGGTTTTTTATTTTCAGTGAGATCTGCTGGCAACAGACTCACTGCTACGAGGGACTAAGGGGAGAAGAAGCGAACCTACCTGCTTGCAGCTAGCTTGGGCTTCTTAGGCTACTGACACCATTAGCTCCAGAGGGATCGAACACAGGACCCGACCTCGTCGTCTGGTCCCGGAGTCGCGCCGCCGTCCCCCTTACAGAGCCAGAAGCAAGAAGGTGGTCCAGAAAATCTGCGGCAGAAGACTTCGGTCTTCAACAAGCCATTGTTCCTCATGCACACCTCACACTCCGGTCACTGATGGGTGCGGTGCGCTGGGGGGGGGGGGGGGGGGAGGTCGCCCTGAGCAGCAATATTAACACCTTGGCTGGCAAAAATACACCATATATAGTCCTAGAGGCTATATAGGTGTAAATTAACCCCTGCCAGAAATCCAGAAAAAGCGGGAGAAAGTCAGACGAAAAAGGGGCGGAGCTATCTCCCTCAGCACACTGGCGCCATTTTCTCTTCACAGTGCAGCTGGAAGACAGCTCCCCAGGCTCTCCCCTGTAGTTTTCAGGCTCAAAGGGTTAAAAAGAGAGGGGGGGGCACTAAATTTATGCGCAATATTGTGTATACAAGCAGCTATTGGGAAAATCACTCAGTTATAGTGTTAATCCCTGCATTATATAGCGCTCTGGTGTGTGCTGGCATACTCTCTCTCTGTCTCCCCAAAGGACTTTGTGGGGTCCTGTCCTCAGTCAGAGCATTCCCTGTGTGTGTGCGGTGTGTCGGTACGGCTGTGTCGACATGTTTGAGGAGGAAGGTTATGTGGAGGCGGAGCAGATGCCGATAAATGTGATGTCGCCCCCTGTGGGGCCGACACCAGAGTGGATGGATAGGTGGAAGGTATTAACCGACAGTGTCAACTCCTTACCTCAGATGGCAAACACAGATGTCGACACGGAGTCTGACTCCAGCGTCGACGAGGTTGGGACATATACACAATCCACTAGGAACATCCGTAGCATGGTCTCAGCAATGAATAATGTGTTACACATTTCTGACATTAACCCAAGTACCACTAAAAAAGGGTTTTATGTTTGGGGAGAAAAAGCAGCCAGTGTTTTGTTCCCCCATCAGATGAGTGAATGAAGTGTGTGAAGAAGCGTGGGTTCCCCCGATAAGAAACTGGTATTTTCTAAAAAGTTACTAATGGCGTACCCTTTCCCGCCAGAGGATAGGTCACGTTGGGAGACATCCCCTAGGGTGGATAAGGCGCTCACACGTTGTCAAAAAAGGTGGCACTACCGTCTTAGGATACCGCCGCCTTGAAGGAGCCTGCTGATAGAAAGCAGGGGCTATCCTGAAGTCTGTATATACACACTCAGGTACTATACTGAGACCTGCAATTGCCTCAACATGGATAGTGCTGCTACAGCGTGGTCTATTACCCGGTCAGGACGGGAATACTATTTTGCTAACCATAGAGCATATTAAAGACGTCGTCTTATATATGAGGGATGCACAGAGGGATATTTGCCGGCTGGCATCCAGAATTAATGCAATGTCCATTCTGCCAGGAGGGTATTAGGGACCCGGCAGTGGACAGGCGATGCTGACTTTAGAAGGCACATGAAGATTCTGCCTTATAAGGGTGAGGAATTGTTTGGGGATGGTCTCTGGGACCTCGTATCCACAGCAACAGCTGGGAAAGAAATTATTTTACCTCAGGTTTCCTCACAGCCTAAGAAAGCACCGTATTATCAGGTACAGTCCTTTCGGCTTCAGAAAAGCAAGCGGGTCAAAGGCGCTTCCTTTCTGCACAGAGACAAGGGAAGAGGGAAAAAGCTGCACCAGACAGCCAGTTCCCAGGATCAAAAATCTTCCCCCGCTTCCTCTGAGTCCATTGCATGATGCTGGGGCTCCACGGGTGGAGCCAGGGGCGGTGGGGGCGCGTCTCGGGAACTTCAGCGACCAGTGGGCTCGCTCACAGGTGGATTCCTGGGTTCTGCAAGTAGTATCACAGGGAAACAAGCTGGAGTTCGAGGCGACTCCCCCTCGCCGTTACCTCAAATCAGCCTTGCCTGTTGCCCTTGAGGGGAGGTAGTACTGGCGGCAATTCACAAGCTGTACTTCCAGTAGGTGATAATCAAGGTACCCCTCCTTCAACAAGGCCGGGGTTACTATTCCACAATGGTTGTGGTACCAAAACCAGACGGTTCGGTGAGACCCATTCTAAAAATGAAAATCCTTGAACACTTATATACGAAGGTTCAAGTTCAAAATGGAATCGCTCAGGGCGGTTATTGCAAACCTGGACGAAGGGGATTTCATGGTATCACTGGACATCAAGGATGCTTACCTGCATGTCCCCATTTACCCTCCTCACCAGGAGTACCTCAAAATTGTGGTACAGGACTGTCATTACCAATTCCAGGCGTTGCCGTTGGTCTGTCCCCGGCACCGAGGGTTATTTACCAAGGTAATGGCCGAAATGATGATACTCCTTCAAAAAAAAGGAGTTATAATTATCCCGTACTTGGACGATCTCCTTATAAAGGCGAGGTCCAGGGAGCAGTTGTTGGTCGGAGTAGCACTATCTCGTGAAGTGCGACAACAGCACGGCTGGATTCTGAATATTCAAAAGTCACAGCTGGTTCCTACGACGCGTCTACTGTTCCTGGGTATGGTTCTGGACTCAGACCAGAAAAAAGTGTTTCTCCCAGAGGAGAAGGCCAAGGAGTTGTCATCTCTAGTCAGAGACCTCCTAAAACAAATACAGGTGTCGGTGCATCAATGAACGCGAGTCCTGGGAAGGATGGTAACTTCTTACGAAGAAATTCCATTCGGCAGGTTCCATGCAAGGATCTTCCCGTGGGATCTGTTGGACAAGTGGTCCGGGTCGCATCTTCCGATGCATCGGCTGATAACTCTGTCTGCAAGGGTCAGGGTGTCGCTGTTGTGGTGGCTGCAGAGTGCTCATCTTCTAGAGGGCCGCAGATTCGGCATACAGGACTGGGTCCTAGTGACCACGGATGCCAGCCTTCGAGGCTGGGGGGCAGTAACACAGGGAAGAATCTTCCAAGGACTATGGTCGAGTCAAGAGACTTCCCTACACATAAATATTCTGGAATTTAGGGCCATTCACAATGCCCTAAGTGAGGCTAGACCCCTGCTTCAACACCAGTCGGTACTGATCCAGTCAGACAACATCACGGCGGTCGCCCATGTAAACCTACAGGGCGGCACAAGAAGCAGGTTGGCGATGGCAGAAGCCACAAGGATTTTCTGATGGGCGGAAAATCATGTGTTAGCACTGTCAGCAGTGTTTATTCCCGGAGTGGACAACTGGGAAGCAGAGTCTCAGCAGGCACGACCTTCACCCGGGAGAGTGGGGACTTCATCCAGAAGTCTTCCAAATAATTGTACACCATTGGCAAAGGCCACAGGTGGACATGATGGCGTCCCGCCTCAACAAAAAGCTAAAACGATATTGCGCCAAGTCAAGGGACCTTCAGGCGATAGCTGTGGACGCTCTGGTAACACTGTGGGTGTACCAGTCGGTGTATGTGTTCCCTCCTCTGCCTCTCATACCCAAGGTACTGAGGATAATAAGAAGGAGAGGAGTAAGAATTATACTCGTAGTTCCGGATTGGCCAAGAAGAGATTGGTACCCAGAACTTCAAGAAATGCTCTCAGAGGACCCATGGCCTCTGCCGCTCAGACAGGACCTGCTGCAGCAGGGGCCCTGCCTGTTCCAAGACTTACCGTGGCTGTGTTTGACGGCATGGCGGTTGAACACCGGTTCCTAAAGGAAAAAGGCATTCCGGTGGAAGTCATTCCTACGCTAATTAAGGCTAGGAAAGATGTGATCGCAAAATATTTTCACCGCATATGGCGAAAATATGTTGCTTGGTGTGAGGCCAGGAAGGCCCCAAAGGAGGAATTTCAACTGGGTCGATTTCTGCACTTCCTACAGTCAGGAGTGACTATGGGCCTAAAATTGGGTTCCATTAAGGTCCAGATTTCGGCTCTGTACATTTTCTTCCAAAAAGAACTGGCTTCGCTGCCTGAAGTTCAGACTTTTGTTAAGGGAGTGCTGCATATTCAGCCCCCGTTTGTGCCTCCAGTGGCACCGTGGGATCTAAACATGGTGTTGGATTTCCTGAAGTCGCATGGGTTGAGCCACTTAAATCCGTAAGTGCTATAGTGCCTCACGTGGAAAGTGATAATGCTGTTGGCCTTGGCGTCGGCCAGGCGTGTATCAGAATTGGCGGCTTTGTCATGCAAAAGTCCTTATCTGATTTTTCATATGGATTGGGGGGAATTGAGGACTCGTTCCCAATTCCTTCCTAAGGTGGTATCAGCTTTTCATGTGAACCAACCTATTGTGGTACCTGCGGCTACTTGGGACTTGGGCGGACTCCAAGTTATTGGACGTAGTCAGGGCCCTGAAAATATGTTTCCAGGACGGCTGGAGTCAGGAAAACTGACTCGCTATTTATCCTGTGTGCACCCAACAAGCTGGGTGCTCCTGCTTCTAAGCAGACTATTTGCTCGCTGGATCTGTAGCACGATTCAACTTGCACATTCTGCGGCTGGAATGCCGCACCCTAAATCTGTAAAAGCCCATTCCACGAGGAAAGGGGCTCTTCTTGGGCGGCTGCCCGAGGGGTCTCGGCTTTACAACTTGGCCGAGCTGTTACTTGGTCGGGTTCAAACACTTTTACAAGTTTGATACCCTGGCTGAGGAGGACCTTGAGTTTGCTCATTCGGTGCTGCAGAGTCATCCGCACTCTCCCGCTCGTTTGGGAGCTTTGGTATAATCCCCATGGTCCTCACGGAGTTCCCAGCATCCACTAGGACGTCAGAGAAAATAAGATTTTACTCACCGGTAATTCTATTTCTCGTAGTCCGTAGTGGATGCTGGGCGCCCGTCCCAAGTGCGGATTGTCTGCAATACTTGTATATAGTTATTGCATAACTAAAGGGTTATTGTTGAGCCATCTGTTGAGAGGCTCAGTTATATTTCATACTGTTAACTGGGTATAGTATCACGAGTTATACGGTGTGATTGGTGTGGCTGGTATGAGTCTTACCCGGGATTCAAAATCCTTCCTTATTGTGTCAGCTCTTCCGGGCACAGTATCCTAACTGAGGTCTGGAGGAGGGTCATAGGGGGAGGAGCCAGTGCAACCAGGTAGTCCTAAAGCTTTCTTTAGTTGTGCCCAGTCTCCTACATAGCCGCTATTCCCCATGGTTCTTATGGAGTTCCCAGCATCCACTACGGACTACGAGAAATAGATTTACCGGTGAGTAAAATCTTATTATAAGGCTTAAGAGGGCTCCGCAGCAAACAAATTTGTATTAACCAGGGGAGTGCCGGACGAATGGAGTCGATATTGTGGACAACGTGTTCCTGATGCATCAGTGAATTTGCTGTCCCGTCAAGGCACCAACGGTATGCTGATATCGATTAACAAAGTGGATGGCTGTGCTTCATATTAATTGCTTTTATCTCACGTGAGGTTTTGCACAAAATTCAGTGGCAGCATATTGGGGGTAATTCCAAGTTGATTGCAGCATGTATTTTGTTAGCAGTTGGGCAAAACCATGTGCACTGCAGAAGGGGGGGGGGGGGCAGATATAACATGTGCAGAGAGAGTTAGATTTGGGTGGGGTGTGTTCAATCTACAATCTAAATTGCAGTGTAAAAGTAAAGCAGCCAGTATTTACCCTGCACAGAATTAAAATAACCCACTCAAATCTAACTCTTTCTGCACATATTATATCTGCCTCCCCTGCAGTGCACATGGTTTTGCCCAACTGCTAACAAAATTCCTGCTGCGAACAACTTGGAATTACCCCCATTATTAGAAATGGCTACCCCAGTAATGAGATGGATCAGGTGCCTGATTTCTCATTTATGGACACGTTTGAAATGCTAAGTGTGGCCGGACCACCCACCAGCCACATAGTTAATGGTGGCCGCGGCACTGAAGGGGTTAATCCTCAGTGTCCGGCGCCATTATAGGGACACTGGGCGCTTGGCGCCAATTTTAAATGTAATGGGCGCTAGGCGCCGTGTGTTTGTAAATGCTTTAATATTGTATTTTTAGTGTGTGCCGCGGTCCCGGACCTCTCCGGCGACCGCGGCAGTGAGGGCGGCCCCCGGCGCACTGGGCAGTGTGTGTGCACCGGGGGAGAGGGGAACCGCTGCAGCCGGGAGATCAGCTCCCGCTGCAGCGATTTGTGTGAGCCGCTGACCGGCAGAGTACGGGAGCTCCGCTCCCGGCAACAGTGAACACCGCCCCCGGCGCACTGAGCTGTGTGTGTGCGCGGGGGGAGAGAGGTGACCCGCTGCGGCTTGGAGCTCAGCTCCCGCTGCAGCATGCTCTGTGCGTGCCTCTGCTGGGGGCCGGGAGCTCTGCTCCCGGCGCCTCAGCACCAGCGGAGGTGGCCAGCGGAGGCAGGGTGGGTGCGCCGCAGCCCAGATCACCGCCGGACGCTGCGGCGAGGCCACATAGTTCAGCCTTGCTCATGGGGGACCGGGCTAGCGGCGGGGGGAGGATTAGGCTGGTGAGTGCTGGGGTCTGGGAGCTATGCTCCCGGCACCTCAGCGCTACAGAGGGCACAGAGCCACGGCGGCTGGGACAAGCGTCCTGAGCCCCGGGCTTCAGATCAGGGGGGTGTACCGCACTGTGCGGCGAGGCCATCAAGTTAGTGCCACACTGGGGGGACAGGGAGAGCCAGCTCCCTGGACCCCAGTGGCAAGCAGGCAGGCTGGAGGATGGGGGAAGTCAGCCCATACCTCCAGCACTGAGAGAGAGCCCTAGCAGCCAGACTGCAGGGCTAGGGGAGCCCAGCACTGAGCGCTGGACACAGTATTAAAACAAAGTAATGCATTCATACATAATATATATATTGTGAGACACTGCAGTGCCTGGGTATGTGGAGCCTGTGCAGGGCACAGGCTCAGTGTATATTTAAAGGGGAATGTACAGTGTATTTTAAATGTGATGTATTTAAAGGTAAATTGCACTTACTTGGTTGTGTGTCCCAGGAGGGGGGAATCCATGGCTGTGCAGTCTGATGGATTCTCCCAGACCTTTTCCCCAAAAACGGAATACTTTCAAGTGTGAGGCTGGAAGGGAAAGTGGCATTGGAAGAGAGAGGAGAAGCTCAGCTTTGAAACAAGCTGAGTGGTTTTCTGGAGCTCCATAGAGATCACCCGTAGTTGCCAGCAAACCCTGACCGGGGATCTAGGCTGCCTAGCTCTGGAGCCCGAATCCAGGCTGCAGATAGTGGGCTAGGTCCCGGGCAGATTTCTGGAAGTCAGTTTAGGCGGGAAAACTTCCCCCAGCCTAGACTGAACGGCATCGGGGCGTATCCTGATCCTCCAGGATGGGACAGTCAAAGGAGAGTGACCACTCCCCACTGTCCATAGAGGACAATGGGAGCTGTGCATGTGACCAAGGCATGCACAGCCCATGGATAAACATTGATTGGTTGTAAACCACAGGGCGGGCTTACCCCCTGTGGTAGTGTGTATTGGAGTAGGATAAAAGGAGGGCGGTTGCCCCATGAAAGTTGTATTGTACCATCTGCATTCTGCTGTAAACATCTCGCTGTATTGCTGAAGTTCTTTTCAGAACTATTTGTTGGCATTAAAACATCTGCCTCAAGAAGATTGCGTCATCTTGTGACCTACAGGGCTATGCAAAACCTAGCACCGTTCACCGGCTGTCTAGGGTAAATCAGCGTCTCCAAGTTCCGCCTTCCGCCAGCTACCGGTAGAGGACTAGTGGGGATTCGTCAACACCACACAGGTATGGTAACACAGTGTGTCGGTACATACAGGGCAGAACCGTGGTTCCAAACACCACGGCAGGTTAGGAGTTTGGTGGTGGCAGCACAAACCCGCCCACAGCGCAGTGGGTGGAGTCAGTAACAGGCGGTTACTGACGGTAAGCGGGAATCCCCTATGTGGTCAGGTCCCGTGTGTCCTAAGCATCCATTCTGTGTACTGGGGACGAGACCGTCCGGTCACACTAAGTCTGTCTGATATGGAAGCAGAATCCATTCTATTTAAAAAGCAACTGGAAGATGATTGTACAATACGTACACCGGAGATTATATTCAAACAATGGCTGAGACTTAAACAACGAGAATGTGACTATCTATATCACGGCATCACACTGTCGGATTATTACAAATCTAAACAAATACCGAGAGGATTCAGAATCAAGAATATGCCTACCATTGGTAGATATAATATGACCTTTTGCCCCATATGGATAGCGGTACTGAACAAGTGTTCAATGGACTTAATTATTCTAGTGATAGAAGAATCATCTAGAGAAATGAACCTCACTAAACAGAAACTTGCTGAATTTGAGGCCATCAATAAAGACACATTGCTTTCTGATACTACCGCTGATTGGATGGAACGCCTTAACACACAGATGGCACAATATAAACAAGACCTTATTGCATTTAAAAAAGAAAAATTACATAAGGTACAAATGGACTATGAACAGTGGAGAGTATATACATGGGCGTCACATACCAGCTCTAATACAGGCCGCCCAAATCAATATAGACATCATAGACAACGACCATATTACAGAGACACAGATGGCTCCAGTACGTCAGTAAGTGAAGTAGATACGCCTACGCCAACTACCTCCAAGAATATCCACCCTTTGGGGGTACAAACGAGATCAGCAGCACGCCCAAGAAGAAGAGGAGGACGAGGCGGGCACGGCAGACAGAAAGGAATTACAAACAAAAGGCCTCCACGTCGCTGAATAATTTAGTATTTAATCTCTCAGATGTGCCATTAACGAGAGATGAAAACAAAATTTTATCTAAGGGACTATCATTTGTTCCCACCACTCATATGGGCTCATTTGACTGGAAAGTTAGTATGTACACATTAAATCGGACACTGAGGCTAAAGGATCATTTTGGTAAGTCATCCAACAGTATAACATCAGATATACCCAGTAATGTTAGAAATTTGATGCCTAGATCTAAGTTTGAGCCTAGTACACAAAATTCATCCATAAAAACTTTTTCACGCCTATTAGTAGTGGAGAGGTATAAAGAAATCAATACACCTAGTTATGCTAGTAATGTAAGCAAGGAGGAGATAGCAGCTGTAAATTCATTAGCAGCGCGGTAAGGGCGGTGCGGTAGTTATAGTGAATCTTACTGACTATAGGGCAGAATGTGATAGACAGCTGTTGGATGCCTGTACCTATGACCTATTGCCCAGTGATCCTACTAAAAAAGTTTAAGTCAGAAATTGATGCTATTTTGAAAAGGGCTGTTGTAGAAGGTAATATCTCTGAAGGGGTTCACTACGACTGGCCGTCGGTCGGGCTCCCGGTGACCAGCATACTGGCGCCGGGAGCCCGACCGCCGGCTTACCGACAGTGTGGCGAGCGCAAATGAGCCCCTTGCGGGCTCGCTGCGCTCGCCACGCTAGGTGCACGGCGGCGCGCTACGCGCGCCACACTATTTTATTCTCCCTCTATGGGGGTCGTGGACCCCCATGAGGGAAACTAAGTGTCGGTATACCGGCTGTCGGGCTCCCGGCGCCGGTATACTGAGTGCTGGGAGCCCGACTGCCGGCATACAGAAGACCACCCCTTTGAAGAGTTAAGTAAAGCATTGATGGTGGAATGTCTAATTGTACCTTTGTTTTATGTGGTCCCTAAAATTCACAAGCGTCTACAATCACCCCCAGGACGCTCAATAGTGTCCGGAAGGGGATCATAGTATCAGATTATATTAGTGTGTATCTGGATTCTTATTTGAATCCATGTATTAAGCAAATCCCTTCATATATACAGGATACCACTGCTTTATTGAAAAAAACTGGATAGTATAGATGCAGCATCTGATACTCTAGCACTATGTAGCATGGATGTGACTAGCCTCTACACCGGTATCCCACATGATGCAGGTGTGGAGGCAGTCAGACGATTGATTGTAGACAATCCGTTATATACGGGTCCACCCGTATAATGGATTGTGCTATCACTTATCTCATATGTCAATTTTGTAGCACTGTCTGTTCTATTTTAATTATCCAGCAGATTTTGTAGTGAGGATTGATCCACTTTCAATGTCAGACCCCAGAAAACCCCAGTAACTGTTGCCCAGGGCGCTCCCCCCCCAGCGCCCTGCACCCTGAGAGTGCGTTGGTGTGTGAGAGCATGGAGTGTAGCACGACGTGTTACCTCAGTTACTGAAGTCTTCTGCCGTCTCTGTAGTCTTCTGTTCTTCTCATACTCACCCAGCTTCTTTCTTCTGGCTTCTGTGAGGGGGTGACGGCGTGGCTCCGGGAACGAGCAGCTAGGCTATACCAAGTGATCGAACCCTCTGGAGCTAATGGTGTCCAGTAGCCGAGAAGCAGAGCCTTGAAACTCACAGAAGTAGGTCCTGCTTCTCTCCCCTCACTCCCACGCTGCAGGGAGCCTGTAGCCAGCAGGTCTCCCTGAAAATAAAAAACATAACATAAAGTCTTTTAGAGAAACTCAGTAGAGCTCCCCTAGTGTGTGTCCATTCACTTCTGGGCACAAAGTCTAACTGAGGTCTGGAGGAGGGGCATAGAGGGAGGAGCCAGTTCACACCCAGTTTTAAGTCTTTATAGTGTGCCCAAGCTCCTGCGGATCCGTCTATACCCCATGGTCCTTTTGGAGTCCCCAGCATCCTCTAGGACGTATGAGAAATATCAGTATAGTCGTACAATATATCCTGTAATTGGTACACTTTTTCTTAACTAGCGCTGTCTTTATAGAGACATGTAGAATACCCAGCATATGGCATCAAATATTTTAAAACTTTGTAGATTTATTAAAAGCAAGTAACAAACTCACAATAAAAAATGTTAACTTATCAAAATGACATATCTCACACAAAAAGATGCTGGAAGCCAGGTAAGTTGGTGTAACAACTGTTTCCTCTTCCTGCAATGATGAGGCGTACCAAAAGCAGAGGCAGCTGGGACTTCCAGATCTACCGTGTATGCAGTTCCTGGTGTGTGTTGTCCTGGACAGGACTTCTCAATGGGAAATAGGAGTTGTGGGACTGTCCACGCAGTGCTCCTTAAACAGGCCTTTCAATTAGTCCAAGGAGATCACAGGATACAAAAATATCATTTTACACAATACAAAGTTATTTTTTTTACTTTACAACATACTAATCAAATACAAATAACAATGTTTTAGAAAATTTTAAAATGAATATTTTAATAGGCAGCTCTCTTCACAAGTACCAGTGTGTAAAGATAGGAATATTACACGATCTTTACCTCAAGAAACTGTTCTAAGAAACTGTAGGATGAAGAAAAAAAAACCCACTCAAAATGGTGCATATACCATATAAAATAAACTCTGAATGCCATAGATCCATTCTGGAATTTTGGGAGCATAATCCAAAATGAAAATAAACTCATTATGCTCAGGTGGGCACACATGTATGTCCCTGTATTGAATATGGATTAACCCGAGCATCTCAAATTGGAAAAATCTCCCACTATTTGCACATGCTCAGTCTAGTCCAAGATGGCCACCGTCACCTGAAAGTACAATGTCAAAGGAGGCATAAATTGCTATATTCAATATATATATATATATATATATATATATATATACACACACACCAAATCTAAGGGCTCTAATGACTTCTTAATCTATTACAGACAGTCACAATAATTTAAAAAATGTATTCATAAAACACAATGTTATCTCCATTTCATAGTGTCAATAACATTATCATCATACAGGATGGATATTCAATCTGACATCTATAGATTTCAATATACACCAATTAAGTTTGATCAGATACAAAACCCAATTCCAATATACACCAATTAGGTTTAATCAGATGTAGAACCCGGCGCGTTTCGTCCCTTAGGACTTCCTCAGGGGTATTAGATCAAAATATGCTGGAGGCTAATAACTCCAGACGAAATCCATATTTATAAGATCAAGATAAGCCTACACCAATATTGGACCAATCAGACTCATAGGGGTAAATTTACTAAGGTCCCGATTTTGACCGAGATGGCGTTTTTTCTTCAAAGTGTCATCTCGGTAATTTACTAAGCACTAATCACGGCAGTGATGAGGTCATTCGTAATTTTTTGCAAGTCCAAGAAAAAAATTACGAATGAATACACCATCGGTCAAAACGCGGCTGTTTAAGTATGAATCTCGGTCATTTACTAAGAAGTGCAAAGCAAAAAAATACAAAACACTGCCGTGAAAAATTACAACTCGTAAAAAAGTGCTAAAAAAAAACAGACCTGATTTTTTTTTTTCGTAATTTGATAGGCATGCACGGATCCATGAGATCCGTGCATGTATATCAGTTGGAAGGGGTGGGAAAGTGCTTTTTTTTTGAAAAAAAAATTGCGTGGGGTCCCCCCTCCTAAGCATAACCAGCCTCGGGCTCTTTGAGCCGATCCTGGTTGCAGAAATATGGGGGGGAAAATGACAGGGGTTCCCCCATATTTAAGCAACCAGCATCGGGCTCTGCGCCTGGTCCTGGTTCCAAAAATACGGGGGACAAAAAGAGTAGGGGTCCCCCGTATTTTTAAAACCAGCACCGGGCTCCACTAGCTGGACAGATAATGCCACAGCCGGGGGTCACTTTTATATAGTGCCCTGCGGCCGTGGCATCAAAAATCCAACTAGTCACCCCTGGCCGGGGTACCCTGGGGGAGTGGGGACCCCTTCAATCAAGGGGTCCCCCCCCCCAGCCACCCAAGGGCCAGGGGTGAAGCCCGAGGCTGTCCCCCCCCATCCAATGGGCTGCGGATGGGGGGGCTGATAGCCTTTGTTGTGAAAGAAAAGATATTGTTTTTAGTAGCAGTACTACAAGTCCCAGCAAGCCTCCCCCGCATGCTGGTACTTGGAGAACCACAAGTACCAGCATGCGGCGGAAAAACTGGCCCGCTGGTACCTGTAGTACTATTACTAAAAAAATACCCAAAAAAAGACAAGACACACACACCGTGAAAGTATAATTTTATTACATACATACACACATACATACATACTTACCTTAAGTTCCCACGCAGGTCGGTCCTCTTCTCCAGTAGAATCCAAGGGGTACCTGTTGAAGAAATTATACTCACGAGATCCAGGGGTCCAGGCTCCTCGGGAAATCCAGGGTTAATCCACGTACTTGCCAAAAATAACAAAACGGGGTCCCGACCACGAACTGAAAGGGGACCCATGTTTGCACATGGGTCACCTTTCCACGAATGCCAGAAACCCACTTTGACTTCTGTCTAAGTGGGTTTCTTCAGCCAATCAGGGAGCGCCACGTTGTAGCACTCTCCTGATCAGCTGTGTGCTGCTGTCCTCACTGACAGGCAGCACGCGGCACTGTTACAATGTAGCGCCTATGCGCTACATTGTAACCAATGCTGGGAACTTTCTGCTCAGCGGTGACGTCACTTTAGGTCAACCGCAGGGCAGAAAGTTCCCAGCATTGGTTACAATGTAGCGCATAGGCGCTACATTGTAACAGTGCCGCGTGCTGCCTGTCAGTGAGGACAGCAGCACACAGCTGATCAGGAGAGTGCTACAACGTGGCGCTCCCTGATTGGCTGAAGAAACCCACTTAGACAGAAGTCAAAGTGGGTTTCTGGCATTCGTGGAAAGGTGACCCATGTGCAAACATGGGTCCCCTTTCAGTTCGTGGTCGGGACCCCGTTTTGTTATTTTTGGCAAGTACGTGGATTAACCCTGGATTTCCCGAGGAGCCTGGACCCCTGGATCTCGTGAGTATAATTTCTTCAACAGGTACCCCTTGGATTCTACTGGAGAAGAGGACCGACCTGCGTGGGAACTTAAGGTAAGTATGTATGTATGTGTGTATGTATGTAATAAAATTATACTTTCACGGTGTGTGTGTCTTGTCTTTTTTTGGGTATTTTTTTAGTAGTAGTACTACAGGTACCAGCGGGCCCGTTTTTCCGCCGCATGCTGGTACTTGTGGTTCTCCAAGTACCAGCATGCGGGGGAGGCTTGCTGGGACTTGTAGTACTGCTACTAAAAACAATGGCCCTCATTCCGAGTTGTTCGCTCGGTATTTTTCATCGCATCGCAGTGAAAATCCGCTTAGTACGCATGCGCAATGTTCGCACTGCGACTGCGCCAAGTAACTTTACTATGAAGAAAGTATTTTTACTCACGGCTTTTTCTTCGCTCTGGCGATCGTAATGTGATTGACAGGAAATGGGTGTTACTGGGCGGAAACACGGCGTTTCAGGGGCGTGTGGCTGAAAACGCTACCGTTTCCGGAAAAAACGCAGGAGTGGCCGGAGAAACGGTGGGAGTGCCTGGGCGAACGCTGGGTGTGTTTGTGACGTCAAACAGGAACGACAAGCACTGAAATGATCGCACAGGCAGAGTAAGTCTGGAGCTACTCTGAAACTGCTAAGTAGTTAGTAATCGCATTATTGCGAATACATCGGTCGCAATTTTAAGAAGCTAAGATTCACTCCCAGTAGGCGGCGGCTTAGCGTGTGTAACTCTGCTAAATTCGCCTTGCGACCGATTAACTCGGAATGAGGGCCAATATCTTTTCTTTTACAACAAAGGCTATCAGCCCCCCCATCCGCAGCCCATTGGATGGGGGGGGACAGCCTCGGGCTTCACCCCTGGCCCTTGGGTGGCTGGGGGGGGGACCCCTTGATTGAAGGGGTCCCCACTCCCCCAGGGTACCCCGGCCAGGGGTGACTAGTTGGATTTTTGATGCCACGGCCGCAGGGCACTATATAAAAGTGACCCCCGGCTGTGGCATTATCTGTCCAGCTAGTGGAGCCCGGTGCTGGTTTTAAAAATGCGGGGGACCCCTACTCTTTTTGTCCCCCGTATTTTTGGGACCAGGACCAGGCGCAGAGCCCGATGCTGGTTGCTTAAATATGGGGGAACCCCTGTCAATTTTTTTCCCATATTTTTGCAACCATGATCGGCTCAAAGAGCCCGAGGCTGGTTATGCTTAGGAGGGGGGACCCCACGCATTTTTTTTAATAATTTTACATTGTTTAATTAAAAAATTAAAAAAAATAAACCCCAGCACGGATCACACAGATCCGGCCGAGATTGATTGTAAAAAAAAGTCGGCAGTGTTTTGCTAATCACTGCCGTAAAAAAAAACCAAAAAACACGAATGACATCGACATCGGAAGAAAAGAAAAACCCGAATACGACAGCTTAGTAAATTAGTCGTAATCAATTCAAAAAGTTGCAATTTTACACTGTCGATGTCATTCGTGATTGAACTTTGACCTTTTTTCGGAAATTACGAATGTTAGTAAATGTACCCCATAGACTGATACCGAAGTGACAATTCCTTCGACTATTATTTATAAAAATGGTCGAAAAAAATGGAGTAGGTCTATAAGTTTATATCAGACCCATGTACTGTGTGTTTTCATGCAACACTGGATAGATAAAAATGTGTTGGCCTCAAATCATGTAGTTTGAGTGCTTCAATGCTGCCACCTCTCTCAAAATCCAGTGAATGGATTTTGAGAGAGGTGGCAGTATTGAAGCACTCAAACTACATGAAGTCATTAGCGCCCTCAGATTTGGTGTGTATGTAATATTTTTGAATCCTTGCTGATGAAGGATTCTTCTAGAGGTGCTGCTTATATATCCCAAGCGCAATTTGGTACCATTTTTGTGTGTATATATATATATATATATGTATTAACCATATTTATTTGTATCTAACCTTAAATGAGGCATATAAATATAAGTAATTTGGCATCAAGTATATGTAATGATTCATATAGAGAGATCTGCATTGACATTAAAAGTTTACAAAAAAAACCTAAAGACATATCTTAAATAAAAGGTGCCACATCAAATGGTGCAATTGTATTGAGGGCAGGTACACAATACACTTCTTGTTTTGCTCATTCATTTTATAAGCTGCATCTACATTAACTTTATTGCTTTGAATTTTAATAAAGAACTGTTAGAATTAGGTTTCATCATGAAGTTCTAGAGACTTGATGTGTCATAAATATTAAGCGTGTTCTAGTATCCTGAGTTCCAACTGTCTTTTCGTTCTTCAAATGTAAAATAACCCACAAGGATATTCAAATATATAATTTATTATTATCCGTTATATGGCAACATGGGATCCACAGTGCCCAATGACAGAGTACATAAACCAATAAGTAAAACAAGAAGACAGCGACTTACAATTCAGTACAATATAGGACAAGTACAGGGTATATAAACAAAGCTGCGTCAGCAGGCAACACTGACATAAGTATACGGGCGGCAGAAAACGGAGGGATTTGGTGCCATGAAAGGGCATATTGAAAAGAAGACAGGTGAAGTAGCAGATGAAAAAGCACATGAGGGAAGAGGGCCCTGCTCGTGAAAGCTTACATTCTATATAATATATAAAACTTTACCTGTCAGATCGAGTTGGGTACACAATCCCCGGCAGTTGGGATCCTGACAGTCAGAAGACAGAGAGGAATCCCAATGGACAGAATCTAGATAGATCCCAGTAATTTAACCCTATCCCTCCTGCAGCCTAACCCTGATCCCACTACTTACCGGTAGGATTCTGTTTCGGTATTCCGCTTTTGGGACTCTATCAGAAGTCTGACTGATGGGATTTTAATCACATCTCGTTAGGCAGTTCATGGCGGTTTTAAACTTAAATTGTTTTGTTCCTCTGTTTTCTTAAACATTGTCTCTCAGGATTAACGGATTTATATATTGAGCACTGGCTACAGGCAGGAACCCCCCCCCAAAAAAAAAACACAACAGTTTAATGCTGTATACCAGTAGTTCTCAAACTGTGCTCCTAGGGCACTTGCAGGGGTGCCTTGGGTTGGTGGTCCAGGACCTATTACAATTTTTATGGTCAATGTAATAGGCAAAACCAGTACTGGTGGCTGTCAATGATAAAATATGTGGACAAAGATTCAGATCTTGTTCCTCACCACACAGTTAAACATAAGGATGACTTATAAACACAATATACTTTATTTAAAAAATTTCCCTATAAGAAACTTTTGGTCTAGTGGTGCCATGAAACAAAATCTGATACTCTAGGGCAGGCCTGGCCAACCTGTGGGTCTCCAGCTGTTGTAAAACTACAAGTCCCATCATGCTTTGCCACAATTTTGCTATTCGGGAATGTTAAAACTGGGGCAGGGCATGTTGGGATGTGTAGTTTCACATCTGGAGAGCCACAGGTTGGTCAGGCCTGCTCTAGGGAGCCACGATTCAAAAAAGTTTGTGAACCACTGCTGTATCCTTATATAATACATGGGCCCTCATTCCGAGTTGTTCGCTCGTTCTTTTTCATCGCATCGCAGTGAAAATCCGCTTAGTACGCATGCGCAAAGTTCGCACTGCGACTGCGCCAAGTAACTTTACTATGAAGAAAGTATTTTTACTCACGGCTTTTTCTTCGCTCCGGCGATCGTAATGTGATTGACAGGAAATGGGTGTTACTGGGCGGAAACACGGCGTTTCAGGGGCGTGTGGCTGAAAACGCTACCGTTTCCGGAAAAAACGCAGGAGTGGCCGGAGAAACGGTGGGAGTGCCTGGGCGAACGCTGGGTGTGTTTGTGACGTCAACCAGGAACGACAAGCACTGAACTGATCGCACAGGCAGAGTAAGTCTGGAGCTACTCTGAAACTGCTAAGTAGTTAGTAATCGCAATATTGCGAATACATCGGTCGCAATTTTAAGAAGCTAAGATTCACTCCCAGTAGGCGGCGGCTTAGCGTGTGTAACTCTGCTAAATTCGCCTTGCGACCGATCAACTCGGAATGAGGGCCATTATTAGTATAATTTCTGCATTGTACTGCAAGAGGCCATGAACTATAATTTCCTTTAAATTACATGTTTTTAAATATATCAGGTGTACTCTGGAATATTTGTATAAAACTGGATATAATAATAAAGTGTCCCAGTGTCTGCTAATAATTTTATAACCTGCACTGTACTTAATAATAGGTGGTAATTTATCATATTGCTTAAAAATGTATTCTCTATTTTACTCAAGTTTTCTATAGTTTCTGAGAGTGTTGATTCAGGATATTTCCTATCAATACATCTCTGACTAAACAATGCAATTTGTTTATTACACTCTGATACTTCTGTAATGAGACTTTGTATAAGAAACCTGGGAATAGGGTATTTTATCTTTACTTCTCCATTTGTAGCAACATTCAAGATGAAGATAGCTATTAATATCTACTTTCTTAACAAAATGACTAGTTATTTCTGATTGGAAACCACTTTTATCAACAAGTCCATAAATTCAATCTGTGTGTTCTGAAAATTATTTGTGAATTTAAGGTTACATTTATTATTACATGTTTCCATAAACACTTCTATATCTTCTTTATTCCATTTCCAAAAATAAGATTTTCAACCTACCGTAAATCTTTTTCTCGTAGTCCGTAGAGGATGCTGGGGACTCCGTAAGGACCATGGGGAATAGACGGGCTCCACAGGAGATATGGGCACTAAAAAGAACTTTAGGTATGGGTGTGCTCTGGCTCCTCACTCTATGCCCCTCCTCCAGACCTCAGTTAGAGAAACTGTGCCCAGATGAGACGGACAGTATGAGGAAAGGATTTTGTAAATCCAAGGGCAAGATTCATACCAGCCCACACCATTGACACTGTATATCATCGGATATACGAACCAGTCAACAGTCTGAAACAAAACCAGCATCAGTACAAAACTGATTCAACTGAAACATAACCCTTATGTAAGCAACAACTATATACAAGTCCTGCAGGATGTTGTCCGCACAGGGACGGGCGCCCAGTATCCTCTACGGACTAGGAGAAAAAGATTTACCGGAAGGTTTAGAATCGTAATTTTGCTTACGTCCTAGAGGATGCTGGGGACTCCGAATGGACCATGGGGATTATACCAAAGCTCCAAAACGGGCGGGAGAGTGTGGACAACTCTGCAGCACCGAATGAGCAAACATTAGGTCCTCATCGGTCAGGGTATCAAACTTGTAGAATTTTGCTAAATTGTTTGAACCCGACCAAGTCGCGGCTCGGCAAAGTTGTAATGCTGAGACGTCCCGGGCAGCGGCCCAAGAAGATCCCACCTTCCTAGTGGAATGGGCCTTAACCGAATTCGGTAACGGCAATCCAGCCGTAGACTGAGCCTGCTGAATCATGTTACAGATCCAGCGAGCAATAGTCTGTTTAGATGCAGGAGCACCAACCTTGTTGGCTGCATACAGGATAAACAGAGCCTCTGTTTTCCTAACCCGAGCCGTTCTGGCCACATACATTTTCAATGCCCTGACCACATCCAGGGACTCGGAATCCTCCACGTCCCTTGTAGCCACAGGCACCACAATAGGTTGGTTCATATGAAAAGAAAAAACCACCTTAGGCAAATATTGGGGACGCGTCCGCAATTCGGCTCTATCCACATGGAAAATCAGATAAGGGTTTTTGTGAGACAAAGCCGCCAACTCTGACACTTGCCATGCCGAAGCCAAGGCCAATAACATGACCACTTTCCAAGTAAGATACTTCAATTCAACTGTTTGAAGCGGTTCAAACCAGTGAGACTTAAGGAACCGTAACACCACGTTAAGGTCCCATGGTGCCAATGGAGGCACAAAAGGAGGCTGGATATGCAGCACCCCTTTCACGAAAGTCTGGACTTCTGAAAGAGAAGCCAATTCCTTTTGAAAGAACATGGATAAGGCCGAAATCTGAACCTTAATGAAGCCTAACTTTAGGCCCAAATTCAGTCCTGTTTGGAGGAAGTGGAGAAAACGGCCCAGATGGAACTCTTCCGGAGGAGCAGTCTTGGCTTTGCACCAAGACACATACTTCCTCCAGATACGGTGATAATGTGTCGATGTCACCTCCTTCCTAGCCTTTATCAGAGTAGGAATGACCTCCTCCGGAATCCCCTTCTCCGCTAGGATCCTGCGTTCAACCGCCATGCCGTCAAACGCAGTCGCGGTAAGTCCTGGAACAGACAGGGCCCTTATTGTAACAGGTCTTCCCTGAGAGGAAGAGGCCACGGATCTACTGAGAGCATTTTCTGTAGATCCAGAGACCAGGCCCTTCGAGGCCAATCTGGAACGATGAGAATCGCCTGAACCCCTCTTCGTCTTATGATTCTCAGTATCTTTGAGATGAGAGGAAGAGGAGGGAACACATAGACCGACTGAAACACCCACAGTGTCACCAGTGCGTCCACTGCAATCGCCTGAGGGTCCCTTGACCTGGCGCAATATCTCTGAAGTTTCTTGTTGAGGCGTGAAGCCATCATGTCTATTTGAGGCAGACCCCACTGACTTGCAATCTCTGCGAAGACTTCCTGATGAAGTCCCCACTCTCCTGGATGCAGATCGTGTCTGCTGAGGAAGTCTGCTTCCCAGTTGTCTACTCCCGGAATGAAGACTGCTGTCAGACCGCTTACATGACTCTCCGCCCATCGAAGATTCTTTGAGGCTTCTGCCATTGCCACTCTGCTCCTTGTGCCGCCTTGGCGGTTTACATGAGCCACTGCTGTGATGTTGTCTGACTGAATCAGAACCGGTAGACCTTGAAGTAAGGTCTGCGCCTGATGAAGGCCGTTGTATATGGCCCTTAATTCCAGAATGTTAATGTGTAGACAAGCCTCCTGGCTTGACCACAGACCCTGGAAGTTTCTTCCCTGTGTGACTGCTCCCCATCCTCGGAGACTTGCGTCCGTGGTCACTAGAACCCAGTCCTGGATTCCGAACCTGCGACCCTCTAGAAGGTGAGCATTCTGCAGCCACCACAGGAGAGATACCCTGGCCCTGGGGGACAGGTGGATCATCTGATGAATCTGTAGATGTGACCCGGACCACTTGTCCAGAAGGTCCCACTGAAACGTTCTGGCATGGAACCTGCCGAATGGAATGGCCTCGTAAGACGCCACCATTTTCCCCAGCACTCGCGTGCAGTGATGTACCGACACCCTGTCTGGCTTCAACAGGTCCCTGACCAAGTCCCGCAGTTCCTGGGCCTTTTCCGTCTGGAAAAAGACCCTCTTTTGTTCTGTGTCCAGAATCATGCCTAAGAAAGGCAATCTGGTTGTTGGAACTAACTGTGATTTGGCAGGTTTAGAATCCAACCGTGTTGTTGTAACACCCTCAGGGAGAGTGATACTTTGACCAGGAACTGTTCTCTCAATCTCTCTTTTATCAGGAGATCATCCAAGTATGGGATAATTGTGACCCCCTGCTTGCGAAGGAGCACCATCATCTCCGCCATTAATTTGGTAAAAATTCTCGGGGCCGTGGACAGCCCAAACGGCAATGTCTGAAATTGGTAGTGACAATCCTCTACCACAAATCTCAGGAACGCCTGATGAGGTTGATAAATGGGGACATGAAGGTATGCATCCTTTATATCTAGACACCATATAATCTCCCCCTTCCAGACTTGCAATGACCGCCCGAGCGACTCCATCTTGAACCTCTTTAAGTATAGGTTTAAGGATTTTAAATTTCGAATGGGTCTGACCGAACCGTCCGGTTTCGGGACCACAAACAGGGTTGGTTGAGTAATAGCCCATCCCCTGCTGCAGCAGGGGAACCTTGACCACCACCTGTTGGAGACACAATTTTTGAATTGCTGCCAAAACTACCTCCCTCTCTGGGGAAGAAGTCGGCAGTGCCGATTTTAAAAACCGGCGAGGAGGCACCTCTTCGAATTCCAGCTTGTACCCCTGGGAAACAATGTCTATTGCCCAGGGATCCACCTGAGAGTGAACCCAGACTTGGCTGAAAAGATGAAGACGTGCCCCCACTAGAGCGGACTCCCCCAGCGGAGCCCCAGCATCATGCGGTGGATTTAGTAGAAGCCGGGGAGGACTTCTGTTCCTGGGAACTGGCTGTAGCTGGCAGCTTTTTCCCCTTGCCCTTACCTCTGGCGTGATAAAAAACACCAACAGCAGTATCGCCACTAATTCTAATCTGTAACTCTTCATCATAGTGTTTGCAATATTTAACAGTTTTTTGACTGACTTATGATGCCTACAAATTTTTGCCTGAAAATATGGCATTTGTATGTAATGCAGGTGTACAATCTTTAGAGTGGTGACTGCTGATTACCACTCTAGTTACTTACAGCTTATTTATTTAGACTTCCCTTATAGAAACTGTGTTTTGACCAACCCCCGATTCCATCAATACAGAAACCCTGTACTGGTCAGGGGAAATGGGGGTATGACAATCCAATGTCTACAACCTTTCCAAATACTCTTTGAATTAAAGAGACCAGAACATTTTTAATATTTTCTCAAATTTATTATTTGTTTCATAGATCCTTGGGAAGGGTATCTTCGTTTTACCAATGTTATTAAAAGTTATGTCTTAAAACTTTCTGAATTGTTACAAATTATCAACCTTTTTTCCTAAGAGTGCGCCCACACAAGAGCCTTCTGTTCTCTCCCTTTGTAAGTCTACGTACTTTTTGGCTCTGGGTGCACCACCAACCAGGACCTAAGAAAAAACGATAACATACGTTATTTTCTCCCTATTATTAAGGGCAATACACTGTCCAATTTTGGTCTTTTTCTTTTGAATTTATAAACTATCATATTTATATAAACCCTGTGCCAGATTGCTCTTTGTCTTTCTTCAAGAAAGGAAGATCCCCGAGCTCTCTTGGATTTATGCGGCCGAAAGGACTGCATCTGATAATGTGGCGCTTTCTTAGGCTGTGAGGAAACATAAGGTAAAAAAGTTGATTTACCAGCAGTAGCTGTCCACGCTAGTACAGCACTACAAACCCAAGCCGACGCTTTTGCCGGTCTGAGTAATGTACCGGTATGTGTGTAAATTGACTTCAAGGTAGTTTCCCGCTTCCGGTCAGCAGGATCCCTGAGGGCCGCTGTATCCTGAGACGGCAGCGCCACCTTTTTTGGAAAGGCGCGTCAACGCCTTGTCTGCCCTTGGAGAGGATTCCCACCGTATCCTGTCCTTGATAGGGAAAGGATACGCCATAAGAATCCTTTTGGGAATCTGCAGCTTCTTATCTGGAGTTTCCCAAGCACTTTCAAACAACTCATTTAACTCAAAAGAAGGTGGAAAAGTAACCTCAGGCTTCTTTTCTTTAAACATGTGGATCTTAGGATTAGGCACCGCGGGGTCATCTATAATATGCAGCACATCCTTTATAGCAATAATCATATAATGAATACTTTGCCAATTTTGCCTGTAGCCTTGTATCATCATAATCGACACTAGTGTTGGTATCTGTGTCAACTAACTGAGAAAGCGGCCGCTTTTGAGACCCAGAAGGTCCCTGTGACATAGGGAAAGGCAGGGTATGACCCTCTGTGTTGTCCCTGGACTCTGCGAAGTCCAAACATTTGTTCAATAAACTCACATTTGCATTTAAAATATTTCACATATCCATCCAGTCATGTGTCGGCGTTGCCGACGGCGACACCACACTCATGCGCACCACCTCCTCCCTAGGAGAGCCTTCCGCTTCAGACATGCCGACACGCACGTACTGACACACCACACACTCAGGGAAAACTCTATCTGGGGACAGTTCCCCCACAAGGCCCTTTGGAGAGACAGAGAGAGAGAGTATGCCAGCACACACCCAGCCCCAATAATCTTGGGAAAAAGAAAAAATATTACCCAGATACAGCGCTATTCACTGCGCACAATTATGTGCCCCCCTTCTTTAAAACCCTCTGTCACTGGTGATCAGCAGGGGAGAGTCTGGGGAGCCAGCTTCTCAGCATGTGCTTGAGGATAAATTGGCGCTGGTGAGTGCTGAGGGAGAAGCCCCACCCCCTCAGTGGCGGGCTTCGGTCCCGCACTTTCTTTAAACTGGCGGGGGCTCTGAAATAATATCAAATTGAGTAATTATATTCATAAAAGCCAGTCCTGAGGTCTACATTGCAGACCAGGGCGCCCCCCCCACCGTGCCCTGCACCCCACAGTGTGCGCTGTGTATGTGTGTTGTGGAAGCAATGGCGCGCAGCATTAGCTCTGAAGTCTTCTGCTGCATGTGAAGTCTTCTGCCTTCTTATACTCAACCGGCTTCTATCTTCCAACTCTGCGAGGACGGCGGCGCGGCTCCATGACAAACCGCTAGGGAAGACCTGCGTTCTGACTGCCTCTGGAGCTAATGGTGTCCAGTAGCCTAAGAAGCAGAGCCTAGCATTTAAGTAGGTCTGCTTCTCTCTCCTCAGTCCCACGATGCAGGGAGCCTGTTGCCAGCAGGTCTCCCTGAAAATAAAAAACCTAACAAAATACTTTCTTTTCAGGAAGCTCAGGAGAGCTCCCTGTAGTGCACCCAGTCTCCTCTGGGCACAGTATTAAACTGAGGTCTGGAGGAGGGGCATAGAGGGAGGAGCCAGTGCACACCCATACCTAAAGTTCTTTTTAGTGCCTATGTCTCCTGTGGAACCCATCTATTCCCCATGGTCCTTACGGAGTCCCCAGCATCCTCTAGGATGTAAGAGAAATTATAATTATGTCATCTATGCAGTGTTTATAAAGCTAATAGCTTAGTTATATACACATTGTTGTTCCCAATCCCCCATAACTAAATTTGCAAAACTTGGCTCAAAGGCCGTGCCCTTCGCTGTCCCACATATCTGCAACACAAACTGATCCAAAAATGTTAAATAATTTAGTAAAAGAAACCAGAACAACTCACAGATGAAATCCTAGTGCTCTCAACTCACAGATGAAATCCTAGATGTGTCTTGTTCCAAAAAAATATTGACAATATTTAACACCTTCATTATGTTTGGTGCATGTAGAGTGACTACATGTCCACTTCCACTGCATCTACCTAAGACATTGTAATACTGGAATGGTATCTTCAAATAAGATTCAAGATCAACAGCAGATTTAAGAAATACTTAAATATAATTTGATTCATGAGACAATAATCTATACCAGCCATTACAGGGCGGCCAAGAGGATTAATTAGCATTGTATACAAATAGTAAAATGTAGGTAAAATGGGATATTTTTAATATAGTCATATACTTCCTTAATTATATTATTTTTGGGCCTTTGTAAGATCTTTTGTGATGTCTATTATTGTAGCTTTATGTTGTTACTGGACATGCCCTTAACCTGTTGCTGACATCTGCCAACAGGTGCTGCTAATCTGTAAACTAAAACATAATGTCTCTCAGAATAAGGAGTTGCTTTTTTGTTAGTTTTTTCACCTGCTGTGTACCTTAGGCTGGGGATACCCAAACTTTGTCCTCAATGCACCCTAACAGTCCAGATTTAAGTATATCTATTCTTGTTCAGATGTTATCAAATTTAGCAAGATACTAATTAAGTCACCTATATGTAACCCCTTCAGTGGTGACATTTTTACAATGTCACATCTCCCAGGGTTTTCTTTTAATAAATTACCTGCTCATTGCCAGGGGTTTCACGTGCTGGGTGTCATGCTCGTTGCCAGGGGTTCCATGCTCTGGGATCCATGTTCGTTGCCAAGGGGAATGCTGGCAGGCACTAGCTCGCCAGCACTGACATCTCTCTCCCCCTCTCTTCCCTAGTAGTCTGATTGGGGCGGCAAAGTTTTGCAGAATGACGCGGTTGCATCATGGCGTCACAATGCAATTGTGTCATTCCGCAAAACTCCGCCGCCCCAATCGGACTACTAGGGAAGAGAGACGGGGATCGGCATGGAGGAGCGGTGTTGGTATGCCTCTAAAATCTGCAGCTGGCCCCGGAGATTTTTTGGGCATGCCACTTAAGTGATTAATGGATATCCTTAAAACCTGAACAGTTATGGTACGTTGAGGACAGATGTTTTGGGAACCACTGCCACAGGCTTTTGATGCAGGTGGGTGAAGATTTATGGCAGGAACTTGTCAGCTAGGTCTCAGAGCTTATGACCTAATATTAGTCAATAGATTACCCTGTTACCTCCTTGAGCACTGTTCTTCATCTTCTCCTACACTTCTATATAACATTTCAATGATCTATTTCTAGGAGGACTGGGGTTGTATTCCTTTCCGACGTCCTCTCATACTGCCAGCGATCTACACCTACTAACAATCATCCTGTTTGGAAACAGACCGTTGAGAGAAACCCAGGTGTATCCTGCATTAAAGAGAAGTGTTACCTTTCGGCTGTGACTGACATTGCAAAACGGGGGCCGTCCACGGACGATCAACAGACACGCTTTGGGTCGTGAGTATAGTGGACAATACTGCTAAGTGGCCCTATTAGCACAGCGAATATGGACCTGTAAGTCCACAAAATACGGACACTAAGGTCATAACACTTCAAATTATCTGGCTGGTTGCGGCAGCAATTAATGGGAGTCAAAAGCCGGCGACTCACTGGAGTTCATTCTGAGCATGCACATATGCTCACAGCTGGACATTAACGCTAGTTATCAGCTTTGTTTCTTTGCACAGGACTTTTATCTCAGGACTATACATTGAGAATATCTCACATCTTGACTTTTCAAATCTGGATATATAAGTGTTTAGTTTCAATCTCATTCGCTGCAGCATGGGGGATTTTTTAATTGATTGATATATATCTTTTTATATTTTTTTGTGCATGTGTTTATTTTATTGTACATTAATAAATGTGATATTTACACAGTTATATGCGCTCTCTGATAGTATAATATATTATCATTTTTTTGTTCTTTTCAATCAACTCAGTTAATGCATAACAAGAAAAAAAACACAAGAATAAAAGTTGAACAATAGAACACCAACTCAAACATTGATATAATGTGAAAATAGTAAGAGCCCATGTCAGAAAAAAACACTATGCTAAATAAAATGAATTTGAGAAAATAACTGCAATTAAAAAAGTTTCATATAGGTAAGTTTATGTGAATACTTGTTTAACAAGATGTGACTTCAATAATTTCCCTGAAGCAGAAAATTACTTCTCCCCTGTGTGACTTCTCTGATGTCTCACAAGAGCTGATTTATGTGTAAAACATTTCCCACACTCAGAACACACAAATGGTCTCTCACCTGTGTGGAGTCTCTGATGTGTAACAAGATATGGTTTTTGGGTAAAACATTTCCCACACTCAGAACATGAATAAGGTTTCTCACCTGTGTGACTTCTCTGATGTATGATAAGATTTGGTTTTTGGGTAAAACATTTCCCGCACTCAGAACATGGAAATGGCTTCTCACCTGTGTGACTTCTCTGATGTGTAACAAGATCTGATTTCTGTACAAAACATTTCCCACATTCAGGACATTGAAATGGTTTCTCACCTGTGTGATGTCTCTGATGTCTAAGAAGATATGATTTCTCTGTAAAACATTTCCCACACTGAGAACATGGAAATGGTTTCTGACCTGCATGACATCTCTGATGTCTAACAAGATCTGATTTCTCTTTAAAACATTTCCCACACTCAGAACATGGAAACGGCCTCTCCCCTGTGTGACTTCTCTGATGTTTAACAAGAATTGATTTCACTGTAAAACATTTCCCACACTCAGAGCATGGGAATGGCCTCTCGCCCGTGTGACTTCTCTCATGTCTAACAAGAGCTGATTTATATAGATAACATTTCCCACACTCAGAACATGGAAATGGTGTCACATCGGCCTTAGGTGGCTGGTTAGTAATAAGCTTTGATTTCTGCGTAAAACATTTGCCATCTATAGAAGGACAGATCATGGCTTCTCTATGTTTAACAGTATCTGAGTTATAGGAACACTGCTTATAGTTAGAGGGATCAGATGACATATCTGCACTGTGAAATATTGGATGTATAATTTGGGTAATAGGGTTTCCTCCTGGAGACTCCTGTACGATGTCATCTTCTGTTTTATAGTTTTGTGATAAAAAGAGATATTCTTCTGAGATCTTCCTGCTGTTACCTCCACCTGCTGGGAGTAAAATAAATATATGTAATTATGAATATATCCCAATAAAAAGTTTTCTTTGTCCGATGAAGATTATAGTGACATATCCTCGAATTACCATCTAATGGGTAAAAATAAGATTTTACTCACCGGTAAATCTATTTCTCGTAGTCCGTAGTGGATGCTGGGGACTCCGTCAGGACCATGGGGAATAGCGGCTCCGCAGGAGACAGGGCACAAAAAGTAAGCTTTTAGGATCACATGGTGTGTACTGGCTCCTCCCCCTATGACCCTCCTCCAAGCCTCAGTTAGGTACTGTGCCCGGACGAGCGTACACAATAAGGAAGGATCTTGAATCCCGGGTAAGACTCATACCAGCCACACCAATCACACCGTACAACTTGTGATTTGAACCCAGTTAACAGTATGATAACAACGAAGGAGCCTCTGAAAAGATGGCTCACAACAATAATAACCCGATTTATGTAACAATAACTATATACAAGTATTGCAGACAATCCGCACTTGGGATGGGCGCCCAGCATCCACTACGGACTACGAGAAATAGATTTACCGGTGAGTAAAATCTTATTTTCTCTGACGTCCTAGTGGATGCTGGGGACTCCGTCAGGACCATGGGGATTATACCAAAGCTCCCAAACGGGCGGGAGAGTACGGATGACTCTGCAGCACCGAATGAGAGAACTCCAGGTCCTCCTTAGCCAGAGTATCAAATTTGTAAAATTTTACAAACGTGTTCTCCCCTGACAACGTAGCTGCTCGGCAAAGTTGTAATGCCGAGACCCCTCGGGCAGCCGCCCAAGATGAACCCACCTTCCTTGTGGAGTGGGCATTTACAGATTTAGGCTGTGGCAGGCCTGCCACAGAATGTGCAAGTTGGATTGTGCTACAGATCCAACGAGCAATCGTCTGCTTAGACGCAGGAGCACCCATCTTGTTGGGTGCATATAGTATAAACAGCGAGTCAGACTTTCTGACTCCAGCCGTCCTTGAAATATATATTTTCAATGCTCTGACAACGTCCAGCAACTTGGAGTCCTCCAAGTCGCTAGTAGCCACAGGCACCACAATAGGCTGGTTCAAGTGAAAAGCCGAAACCACCTTAGGGAGAAAATGAGGACGTGTCCGCAGTTCTGCCCTGTCCGAATGGAAAATCAGATATGGGCTTTTGTACGATAAAGCCGCCAACTCTGATACTCTCCTGGCTGAAGCCAGGGCCAGTAGCATGGTTACTTTCCATGTAAGATACTTCAAATCTACCGATTTGAGTGGCTCAAACCAATGGGATTTGAGAAAATCCAACACTACGTTGAGATCCCACGGTGCCACTGGAGGCACAATCGGGGGCTGTATATGTAGTACACCTTTGACAAAAGTTTGTACTTCAGGCACTGAAGCCAATTCTTTCTGGAAGAAAATCGATAAGGCCGAAATTTGAACCTTAATAGACCCCAATTTGAGGCCCATAGACAATCCTGCCTGCAGGAAATGTAGGAATCGACCCAATTGAAATTCCTCCATTGGGGCCTTCTTGGCCTCACACCACGCAACATATTTTCTCCAAATGCGGTGATAATGTTGTGCGGTCACTTCCTTCCTGGCTTTAATCAAGGTAGGAATAACTTCCTCTGGAATGCCCTTTTCTTTTAGAAGCCGGCGTTCAACCGCCATGCCGTCAAACACAGTCGCGGTAAGTCTTGGAACATACAAGGTCCCTGCTGAAGCAGATCCCTTCTTAAAGGTAGAGGCCACGGCTCTTCCGTGAGCATCTCTTGAAGTTCCGGGTACCAAGTCCTTCTTGGCCAATCCGGAGCCACGAGTATTGTTCTTACTCCCCTTATTCGTATAATTCTCAGTACCTTTGGTATGAGAGGCAGAGGAGGAAACACATACACGGACTGGTACACCCACGGTGTTACCAGAGCGTCCACAGCTATTGCCTGAGGGTCTCTTGACCTGGCGCAATATCTGTCCAGTTTTTTGTTGAGGCGGGACGCCATCATGTCCACCTTTGGTTTTTCCCAACGGTTCACAATCATGTGGAAAACTTCTGGATGAAGTCCCCACTCTCCCGGGTGGAGGTCGTGTCTGCTGAGGAAGTCTGCTTCCCAGTTGTCCACTCCCGGAATGAACACTGCTGACAGTGCTATGACATGATTTTCCGCCCAGCGAAGAATCCTTGCAGCTTCTGTCATTGCTCTCCTGCTTCTCGTGCCGCCCTGTCTGTTTACGTGGGCGACTGCCGTGATGTTGTCCGACTGGATCAACACCGGCTGACCCTGAAGCAGCGGTTTTGCCAAGCTTAGAGCATTGTAAATCGCTCTTAGCTCCAGTATATTTATGTGAAGAGACGTCTCCAGGTTTGACCACAGGCCCTGGAAGTTTCTTCCCTGTGTGACTGCTCCCCAGCTCCGCAGGCTGGCATCCGTAGTCACCAGGACCCAGTCCTGTATGCTGAATCTGCGGCCTCTAACAGATGGGCACTCTGCAACCACCACAGAAGAGACACCCTTGTTCTTGGTGACAGGGTTATCCGCTGATGTATGTGCAGATGCGATCCGGACCATTTGTCCAGCAGATCCCACTGAAATATTCGTGCGTGGAATCTGCCGAATGGAATTGCTTCGTAAGAAGCCACCATCTTTCCCAGGACTCTTGTGCATTGATGTACTGACACATTTCCTGGTTTTAGGAGGTTCCTGACAAGTTCGGATAACTCCCTTGCTTTCTCCTCCGGGAGAAACACCTTTTTCTGAACAGTGTCCAGAATCATTCCCAGGAACAGCAGACGTGTCGTCGGGGTCAATTGAGATTTTGGAAGATTCAGAAACCACCCGTGTTGTTGAAGCACTACTTGGGTTAGTGCTACTCCGACTTCCAGCTGTTCTCTGGACCTTGCCCTTATCAGGAGATCGTCCAAGTAAGGGATAATTAATACGCCTTTTCTTCGTAGAAGAACCATCATTTCGGCCATTACCTTGGTAAAGACCCGAGGTGCCGTGGACAAACCAAACGGCAGCGTTTGAAACTGATAATGACAGTTTTGTATCACGAACCTGAGATACCCTTGGTGTGAAGGGTAAATTGGGACATGCAGATAAGCATCTTTTATGTCCAGGGACACCATGAAGTCCCCTTCTTCCAGATTCGCTATCACTGCTCTGAGTGGCTCCATCTTGAACTTGAATTTCTGTATGTACAGGTTCAAGGATTTCAGATTTAGAATAGGTCTTACCGAACCGTCCGGCTTCGGTACAACAAATAGTGTGGAATAATACCCCTTTCCCTGTTGTAGGAGGGGTACCTTGACTATCACCTGCTGAGAATACAGCTTGTGAATGGCTTCCAATACCGTCGCCCTTTCTGAGGGAGACGTTGGTAAAGCAGACTTTAGGAACCGGCGAGGGGGAGACTTTTCGAATTCCAACTTGTAACCCTGAGATACTACCTGCAGGATCCAAGGGTCCACCTGTGAGCGAGCCCACTGTGTGCTGAAAATCTTTAGTCGACCCCCCGCCGCCCCTGAGTCCGCTTGCACAGCCCCAGCGTCATGCTGAGGGCTTTGCAGAAACCGGGGAGGGCTTCTGTTCTTGGGAAGTAGTTGCTTGCTGCAACCTCTTACCCCTTCCTTTGCCTCTGGGCAAATATGACTGTCCTTTTGCCCGCTTGTTCTTATAGGAACGAAAGGACTGCGGCTGAAAAGACGGTGTCTTTTTCTGTTGGGAGGTGACCTGAGGTAAAAAAGTGGATTTTCCGGCTGTTGCCGTGGCCACCAGATCCGATAGACCGACCCCAAATAATTCCTCTCCTTTATACGGCAATACTTCCATATGCCGTTTGGAATCCGCATCACCTGACCACTGTCGCGTCCATAAACTTCTTCTGGCAGATATGGACATCGCACTTACTCTCGATGCCAGAGTGCAAATATCCCTCTGAGCATCTCGCATATAAAGAAACGCATCCTTTAATTGCTCTATAGTCAATAAAATACTGTCCCTATCCAGGGTATCAATATTTTCAGTCAGGGAATCCGACCACACCACCCCAGCACTGCACATCCAGGCTGAGGCTATTGCTGGTCGCAGTATAACACCAGTATGTGTGTATATACTCTTCAGGGTAGTTTCCAGCCTCCTATCAGCTGGATCCTTGAGGGCGGCCGTATCTGGAGACGGTAACGCCACTTGTTTTGATAAGAGTGTGAGCGCCTTATCCACCCTAGGGGGTGTTTCCCAGCGCGCCCTAACCTCTGGCGGGAAAGGGTATAATGCCAATAACTTCTTTGAAATTAGCAGTTTTCTATCGGGGTTAACCCACGCTTCATCACACACGTCATTCAATTCCTCTGATTCTGGAAAAGCTACAGGTAGTTTTTTCACACCCCACATAATACCCCCCTTTGAGGTACCTGCAGTATCAGAGATATGCAAAGCCTCCTTCATTGCCGTGATCATATAACGTGTGGCCCTATTGGAAAATACGTTTGTTTCTTCACCGTCGACACTAGATTCGTCCGTGTCGGTACCTGTGTCGACTGACTGAGGTAAGGGGCGTTTTACAGCCCCTGACGGTGCCTGAGACGCCTGGACAGGTACTAACTGGTTTGCCGGCCGTCTCATGTCGTCAACTGACTTTTGCAGCGTGCTAACATTATCACGTAATTCCATAAATAAAGCCATCCATTCCGGTGTCGACTCCCTAGGGGGTGACATCACCATTACCGGCAATTGCTCCGCCTCCACACCAACATCGTCCTCATACATGTCGACACACACGTACCGACACACAGCAGACACACAGGGAATGCTCTTATCGAAGACAGGACCCCACTAGCCCTTTGGGGAGACAGAGGGAGAGTTTGCCAGCACACACCAAAGCGCTATAAAAATGTATATAAACAACCCTAAAAGGTGTTGTTTCTGTTATATGCGCTTAATATATATAAATATCGCCAAAATATGCCCCCCTTCTCTGTTTTACCCTGTTTCTGTAGTGCAGTGCAGGGGAGCCTTCCTCACAGCGGAGCTGAGCAGGAAAATGGCGCTGTGTGCTGAGGAGAATAGGCCCCGCCCCCTAAAACGGCGGGCTCTTCTCCCGGAGTTTGTGATATCTGGCAGGGGTTAAATACATCCATATAGCCTCAAGGGCTATATGTGATGTATTTTAGCCATAGAAAAAGGTATTATACATTGCTGCCCAGGGCGCCCCCCCAGCGCCCTGCACCCTCAGTGACCGCTGGTGTGAAGTGTGCCGACAACAATGGCGCACAGCTGCAGTGCTGTGCGCTACCTTATGAAGACTGAAAGTCTTCTGCCGCCTGTTTCTGGACCTCTGGACCTCTTCACTTCGGCATCTGCAAGGGGGGTCGGCGGCACGGCTCCGGGACCGGACTCCATGGCTGGGCCTGTGTTCGATCCCTCTGGAGCTAATGGTGTCCAGTAGCCTAAGAAGCAAATCCATCCTGCACGCAGGTGAGTTCACTTCTCTCCCCTAAGTCCCTCGTAGCAGTGAGCCTGTTGCCAGCAGGACTCACTGAAAATAAAAAACCTAAAAACTTTTTCTAAGCAGCTCTTTATGAGAGCCACCTAGATTGCACCCTGCTCGGACGGGCACAAAAACCTAACTGAGGCTTGGAGGAGGGTCATAGGGGGAGGAGCCAGTACACACCATGTGATCCTAAAAGCTTACTTTTTGTGCCCTGTCTCCTGCGGAGCCGCTATTCCCCATGGTCCTGACGGAGTCCCCAGCATCCACTAGGACGTCAGAGAAAATAGGATTTTAGTACCTACCGGTAAATCCTTTTTTCGTAGTCCGTAGAGGATGCTGGGTTCCACATTAGTACCATGGGGTATAGATGGGTCCAAAAGGAGCCATTGGCACTTTAAGAGTTTAAGAGTGTGGGCTGGCTCCTCCCTCTATGCCCCCCCTACCAGACTCAGTCTAGAAACTGTGCCAGAGGAGACGACATACTTCGAGAGAAGGACTTAACACAGACAGTGGTGAGATTCATACCAGCTCACACATACAAGGCACGTCAAGTCAGCTAACTTGAACAAATCAGCAACCGGCTGAAACATTACTTACCCAGTAACTATGCAGTACTCAACTAAACGAAGTGGTACTGAACCGAATAACATATGTAGGAAAATGAAGTGCTGGGCGGGCACCCAGCATCCTCTACGGACTACGAGAAAAGGATTTACCGGTAGGTACCAAAAACCTATTTTCTCTATCGTCCTAGACGATGCTGGGGTCTACATTAGTACCATGGGGATGTACCAAAGCTCCCAGAATGGGAGGGAGAGCGCTGAGGCTCCTGCAGAACTGATTGACCGAACTTGAGATCATCAGAGGCCAAAGTATCAAACTTGTAAAACCGTGCAAATGTGTTCGACCCCGACCAAGTTGCCACTTGGCAAAGCTGCATTGCCGAGACACCCTGGGCAGCCGCCCAGGAAGACCCCACCTTACGAGTACAGTGAGCCGTAATAGATTTTGGACACGGCAGTCCTGCCGTAGAATAGGCGTGGTGGATAGTGAACCTAATCCAGCGAGAAATAGACTGCTTAGAAGCAGGACACCCAATTTTCTTGGGATCGTACAGGACAAAGAGTCCGATTTCCTGTGACAAGAAGTTCTCTTCACATAAACCTTCAGAGCCCTCACAACATCCAAGGACCTTGAAGCAATTGAGGGGTCAGTAGCCACTGGCACCACAATAGGTTGGTTAATATGAAATGCCGACACAACCTTTGGAAGGAACTGCTGACATGTCCGGAGCTCAGCTCTATCCTCATGGAAGATCAAGTAAGGGCTTTTGCATGACAAAGCCCCCAGCTCAGAGACACTCCTAGCAGAAGCTAAGGCCAACAAAGTGACCACCTTCCATGTAAGAAATTTGAGCTCCACCTCCTGTAGAGGCTCAAACCAATCCGACTGGAGAAACTGAAACACCACGTTAAGGTCCCAAGTAGACGGTACAAAGGGAGGTTGGATATGCAGAACCCCCTTCAAAAAGGTCTGAACCTCCGGGAGGGCAGCCAATTGTTTCTGAAAGAAAATGGACAGGGCTGTAATCTGGACCTTCACAGATCCCAATCTCAGCCCCATATCCACTACTAGAAACACAAATCACAGCGCTTGTTAAAAAGATATGTACCTTTATTAATACAATATATAAAATTCAATAATTATTAATAACAATCTCATCCTGCGTTCCGGTCGATCCTGCAGAGCATTGAACACAAATGTAATTGTAACTCCCAGCCTTATTAGTATGGTTAGTATATAGGTTTCTCCAACTCAGCTGATTAGTCAGTCTCTTGACTTTAATTGGTTAGAAATACTTAACGGTGCAGTAGTTAGTATCACTGATATTGACTGATTTGTTGCAACAATTGTTTAGAATTAATATGTAATAGTTAGTACAGCATGCTGTTCTCTATAGCTTTAAAGCAATGGCAGTGATCCACACAAGTAGATAAATAAAAAACCTGTTTTGACCTCTGGTTCCATGTATTGGTATCTCCCGGCTCCTGGTGCTTTATCATCCCATTAGCGGTGCCATATCTGGAGTGTCCAAGTGTTTGGAAGGTGCATGCAGGTAATTGCAAAGTCCGACCGGTACCGGACAAGAATTGGAGGTCACTTACGCGTTTCTCCGCCTTTAATATATTCAGCGGCTTCCTCAGAGAAGTATAACCCCATGTCTCCGTGGCCGTGTTTAAATAGCGGCTATTCTCCCGCCTGCAGATGTACGTAGCGTCTCCTTACCAGACCTCGTTTCAGAGTGGAGCGCATACGTATATGCATTATCACATGCACGTGACCTCTCTCGATCACGTGTCTGCTTCTCACGCCTCAGTTTCGGATTATGAAGCTCCTTGGCCGTTTAACAGGCTGCACTTCAGAGATGCGTTCCACACATCTTCCGGGTTATGATTTAATATAGTTAGAATCTATTTGACTTATGTTCTTAAAATCATATATAGGTATAATCACATAAACTTGAGAGTTAATATTCCTTACATGGGAATTTCTTCATAGTGATTATTACTAACCATACGGAGACAATTAGGTGTAAATAAAAACATATAAAAATATATACATATAATACATATGTGTACTTAAATATATATAAAAATACAGATGCTATCTAGTCATTTATTTATATAGTCACCACTCAGATGCCTCCCATCGAGGGGAGATAGATCATATACATCTAGAACCTTTTTCTATTTCATTGATCTTATTTTCTTACTTAGATATAGCTATTAAGCCTATGGTAAACAATCATTATTTTAATTTTAGTTTTAATTTTAATTTGTACAGGGACATTTTCTTATATATATATATATTACGTATCTAACATTCTATGGCCATAGAATGTTGGATACGTAATATAGATATAAGAAAATGTCCCTATACAAATTAAAATTAAAACTAAAATTAAAATAATGATTGTTTACCATAGGCTTAATAGCTATATCTAAGTAAGAAAATAAGATCAATGAAATAGAAGAAGGTTCTAGATGTATATGATCCATCTCCCCTCGATGGGAGGCATCTGAGTGGCGACTATATAAATAAATGACTAGATAGCATCTGTATTTTTATATATATTTGTTTAAGTACACACATGTATTATATGTATATATTTTTATATATGTTTTTATTTACACCTAATTGTCTCCGTATGGTTAGTAATAATCACTATGAAGAAATTCCCATGTAAGGAATATTAACTCTCAAGTTTATGTGATTATACCTATATATGATTTTAAGAACATAAGTCAAATAGATTCTAACTATATTAAATCATAACCCGGAAGATGTGTGGAACGCATCTCTGAAGTGCAGCCTGTTAAACGGCCAAGGAGCTTCATAATCCGAAACTGAGGCGTGAGAAGCAGACACGTGATCGAGAGAGGTCACGTGCATGTGATAATGCATATACGTATGCGCTCCACTCGGAAACGAGGTCTGGTAAGGAGACGCTACGTACATCTGCAGGCGGGAGAATAGCCTCTATTTAAACACGGCCACGGAGACATGGGGTTATACTTCTCTGAGGAAGCCGCTGAATATATTAAAGGCGGAGAAACGCGTAAGTGACATCCAATTCTTGTCCGGTACCGGTCGGACTTTGCAATTACCTGCATGCACCTTCCAAACACTTGGACACTTCAGATATGGCACCGCTAATGGGATGATAAAGCACCAGGAGCCGGGAGATACCAATACATGGAACCAGAGGTCAAAACAGTTTTTTTTTATTTATCTACTTGTATGGATCACTGCCATTGCTTTAAAGCTACAGAGAACAGCATGCTGTACTAACTACTAAATATTAATTCTAAACAATTGTTGCAACAAATCAGTCAATATCAGTGATACTAACTACTGCACCGTTAAGTATTTCTAACCAATTACAGTCAAGAGACTGACTAATCAGCTGAGTTGGAGAAACCTATATACTAACCATACTAATAAGGCTGGGAGTTACAATTACATTTGTGTTCAATGCTCTGCAGGATCGACCGGAACGCAGGATGAGATTGTTGTTATTAATAATTATTGAATTTTATATATTGTATTAATAAAGGTACATATCTTTTTAACAAGCGCTGTGATTTGTGTTTCTAGTTTTTGTCATTCAAGGGTGGAGTACTCTCCCTTTCAACAGCTGCTATTGATTAGTGTGTTCCTTTATGTAGATTTTAATTTATGTGTACTTATCTACCCAGCAAATAGCGCCGAGACATTTCTTTGTGTAAGCCATATCCACTACTGCCTGCAGGAAGGGGAGGAAACGTCGAAGTTGAAATTCCACAGCAGGAAACTTCTTGGACTCACAGCAAGAGACATACTTCTTCCAAATACGATGGTAATGTTTAGACGTTACCCCTTTCCTAGCCTGTATGAGGGTAGGAATCACTTCTTTCGGAATACCCTTCCGAGCAAGAATCAGGCGCTCAACTTCCGTGCCATCAAACGCAGCCACGGTAAGTCTTCATAGGCGAACATACCCTGTTGCAGCAGGTCCTCCCGAAGAGGAAGAGGCCTCGGCTCGTCTTGCAGTAGATCCAGAAGGTCCACGTACCAAGCCCTCCTTGGTCAGTCTGGGGCAATGAGGATCGTTTGAACCCTTGTTCTCCTTATGAGCTATAAAATTCTTGGGAAGAGTGGGAGTGGTGGAAACACGTACACTGACCGGAACACCCACGGAGACACCAGGGCATCCACCGCCACTGCCTGAGGGTCCCTTGACCCGGAACAATAATGCCGAAGTTGAGACGAGAGGCCATCATGTCTATTCTGGGTAGACCCCAAAGATCTGTTACCTCATTGAACACCTCCGGATGGAGGCCCCACTCTCCCGGATGGAGATAGTGTCTGCTGAGGAAGTCTGCTTCCCAGTTGTCTACTCCCAGAATGAAGATGGCTGACAGCGCCAACGCGTGCTTTTCCGTCCAGAGGAGTATTCTTTTGACCTCTGACATCGCCGCCCTGCTCTTCGTTCCACCCGGTCGGTTTATGTAAGCCACTGTTGTTACGTTGTCCGACTATACTTGAATGGCCCTGTTTCTTAGAAGAGGTGCCGCCTGAAGACCATTGTAGACTGCTCTTAGTTCCAGAATGTTGATGAGCAAACCGGCTTCTAGGCTTGACCACCTTCCCTGGAATGTCACCCCCTGAGTGACTGCTCACCAGCCCCGGAAGCTCGCATCTGTCGTTAGCAGGACCCAGTCCTGAATCCCGAACCTGCGGCCCTCCAGCAAGTGAGGCAATTGGAGCCACCAGAGGAGTGAAAACCTCACCCTTGGCGACAGACGAATTCTCTGATGCATGTAGAGGTGAGATCCCGACCACTTGTCCAGTAGATCCAGTTGGAAGGGCCGAGCATGGAACCTCCCGTACTGGAGAGCCTCGTAAGAGGCCACCATCTTTCCCAAAAGGCGAATGCATTGATGAACCAACCCCCGGGGAGGCTTCAAGACATCCCGGACCATAGATTGGATAACCAACGCCTTGTTCCTCGGAAAGAAGACCCGCTGTACTTCTGTATCCAGGATCATTCCCAGAAAAGCCAATCTCTGGGTTGGTTCCAAATGTGACTTTGGAAAGTTCAGAATCCACCCGTGACTCTGAAGCAGCCTTGTTGTGAGAGCAATGGACTGTAGAAGCTGTTCCCTGGAGGACGCCTTTATCAGGAGATCGCCCAGATAAGGAATGATGTTCACCCCCCGCTTGCAGAGCAGCACCATCATCTCCGCCATTACCTTGGTAAACACACTCGACGCTGTCAAGAGGCCGAACGGCAGGGTCTGGAACTGAAAATGACAGTCCTGCAATGCAAAGCGGAGATAAGCCTGATGTAGCAACCAGATCGGTATGTGTACGTACGCATCCTTGATATCCAAGGATACCAGGAATCCCCCTCTTCCAGACCTGATATTACCGCCATGAGAGACTCCATCTTGAACTTGAACTGCTTTAGAAATGGGTTCAATGATTTCAGGTTCAGGATGGGCCTGACCGAACCATCCGGTTTCGTTACCACGAAAAGGTATGAATAGTAACCTTTTGCCTGCATGTGCAGTGGTACTGGCACAATGACTTGTGCCTCTACCAGCCGTTAAACAGCCTCCAGTAGTACTGTGCTGTCCTCCAACAGAGTTGGCAAACCCTACTTGAAAAACCGATGAATGAGACTTTGAAATTCAAGCCTTTATCCCTGAGAGATCCAGGCCGGAGGAGACCCAAACGTGACTGAACTGTCTGAGTCTCGCCTCCACAGGCCCCACCTCTGGGCCGTCCCGTCCACCGTCATGCAGAGGACGTAGGGGTACCCGAAGTAGGCTTTTGTTCACGGGAACCTGCAGCGGCAGACTTCTTGGACTTAACCTTACCTCCTCTGAAGAAGGAACCGGAAGACTTGGCCTTGGCTGCTAGTGACCACCAAACACACCACACACACACAGGATGGGGTAGGGCAGAGTTTCCCCCCTCAAGAATGGCAAGAGAGAGACAGAGATTGGAGCCAACCCACACCAGCGCCTTCTATACTAAGAGACACCTCTTACCAGCGCTGACTTGCGCTCCTTAATAGGACACAGTCATGTATTCAGCCTCCCCTCCCTTCTACATCCCCCTGGTACCGGTACAGTAACTGGAGCTGCTGTGGAGTGGATGAGGATCTTCCTTCAGCATGCAGCATGGAGGAAAATGGCGCTGGAACGCTGCAGGTCCGCTCTGAAGAGAAGCTCCGCCCCCTTCCCGCTCAGCAGTGTTTAAACCTTGGTCTGAGGAGTTGTGCTGGCTGGATCCCAGGGGCCCGACAGGCTTGCTGACCAAGTGTGAGGGGTAAGCGCTGGCCCAGGGCGCCCCTCACAGCGCCGCACAGTGTGCCTCTGGTAACCATCTGGGAGCGCTCCCTTCCCTGTTGCAGCCATCTTCACACCGGCCCCCCGCTTGCTAGGGGGTTCGGTGACTCACCACATTCTTCAGGTCTGTAAGGGGTCGGCGGCATGCTGCTGGGGTCAGCGGTTCCCCTGCAGCGAGCACCGATTAGCCCCTCTGGAGCTCAGTGTCCAGTCAGCGGAGTCAGTGGCTCAGACCCGCAGGGCGGACACTGCTCCCCCCTTAGTCCCACACTGCAGGGAGGCTGTTTCCAACAGTCTCCCTGTAAAATTAAAACCTCTAAACTAAACTTTTCCCAGGAAAGCTCAGGAGAGCTCCCCTAGCTGTGACCGGCTCCTCCGGGCACAATTTCTAAACTGAGTCTGGTAGGAGGGGCATAGAGAGAGGAGCCAGCCCACACTCAAACTCTTAAAGTGCCAATGGCTCCTGGTGGACCAGTCTATACCCCATGGTACTGTGGACCCCAGCATTCTCTAGGACATTAGAGAAAGAAAGTTGTAACAGGGTACAGTGTATAAATCAGTAACTGACATGTAAGCTGCACTACACATATAGCAGCGATTACATGTTTGTGTTAATAATTTGTGATGCTAGCTATATCAAGCATGTGGACCATATTCAGAGTAGGCTCAAGTAGGAACTAGTTATCATGCTTGACTCTGGAGGCTGGCAGTGAATGGTAGAATATATGACTTGGCTACATAGATGTCTTAGTACCAGGAATGGACCTATGGGCAGCAGAACTACAGTAGTAACAGTTGGATAGAATCCTCAGCTGGGAACAGTGGGACTTAACAGAACTCCAGACAGAAACCAGTGGTTCTAGACACCGGGCTGGAACAGGTGAGTCATGAACTGGACTCCGAGCTGGATCCGGTGGTGCTGGACACTGCTGGGACCAGTGGTACGGAGGCTGGACACCAGGCTGGTAATGGTGAGTCATGAACTGGACACCTGGCTGGAACTGGTGGGATGTGTACTGGAACCAGTGCTACTTGAAACAATGCTGGAAGAAAGAACCGCAGTAGAAGACGCACGGAGTGGACACTGGTGAGCACAGAGAATTAGCACACGTTGAGAGCTGTAAGAGATGTTGCACTGTCAACTTGCCAACATTTCAGGAAGTCCTTTTATAGGGACTGCTGGCAGCGGATTGGCTGAGACTGACAGAGAACCAGAAAGTATATTACCAATGGTGGTGCAGTGGTTAGATGACCTGCGGGAAGATGGCGGTGCCCTGGGACCAGAGCCAGTACGACCCCCACATGGAGAAGACCAGAGCCAGCCGCATGCACGGGTGTGGTTCATCAAATCGACAGTATCTAGGTCGATAATGTTTAGGTTGACCACTATAGGTCGACAGTCACTAGGTCGACATGGATGGAAGGTCGACAGGTCTGAAGGTCGACATGATGATTTTTTTTTTTTGGGTGTTGTTTTCTTCGTAGAGTGTCCGGGATCCCAAATTAGTGCACCGCTTCGCTCGCCATGCTTCGGGCATGGTGCCTTTGCTTCGCTCGGCACAGGTTACCGTTCCAATCGTAGTCCACATGGATCGTTAAGTATGAAAAAATTCAAAAAAATATAAACATTTTTGAAAAACTCATGTCGACCTTTAGACCGAGCACGTCGACCTAGAAACCCTGTCGACCTTCCATCCATGTCGACCTAGTGGCTGTCGACCTATAGTGGTCGACCTAGACAGTGTCGATCTTCAGACCGGATCCCGCATGCACAGTGTGATCCCTGGTGGATGGCAGAGAAGACCTGACAGCATCTGTATGGGTAAGTGGCAAAGTCTGTGTCTCAGGTCTCCAGTGCCCATTGTGATACTAGTGACATCTCTCTGGGAGGCTCCACATGTCCATGTCTGTAGTGCTCCCTGATTCAAGTATCAGCCAGTAAGTCTGAACACTGGCTCAATAAAAGAGTACCACAAGAGAGCACACAGGCTATACAATACAAACAATATGAATACAGCACCGAGACATAACCGATTTAGCTATAGACTAGAATAAATAATCCCCTTGCTGGGAGATAGAGTAGCTTTCTGCTTCTGTAGCTCCTTGGAGCACTGTTCCAGTAGCCACCTGTATGAGGGGGTGGTCACAAAATGAGAAGCCCACAACACATCCCATTGCTGGGACACAGTGGTGCCAACTGCTGCAGCAGCTCCTCCAGTGTAGTTCCTACAGCTTCCTCTATGAGACAGAGAATCCCGCATCACATCCTGTTGCTGAAAGAGAGTGGTGCGTTCAACAGCCACAGCTCCTCCAGTGCTTTTCCTACAGCCCCCTCTATGAGACAGAGAAGCCCACATCACATCCCATTCATGGGACAGAGTGGTGCCAACTACTGCAGCAGCTCCTCCAGCATTGTTCTTGCAGAACTATCTATGACACAGAGAAGCCCACATAATATCCCATTGCTGGGACAGAGTAATAATAATAATAATTTTATTTATATAGCGCTCTTTCTCCAATAGGACTCAAGGCGCTGAACAGATACATAGCATAATATAGTACAGAAAATAATGACGTGCAGAACAGCTTTTCATAAAATACAGAAGCATGAAGATACTAAAGAGACATTATGGAAACACTGAGTAAACAGAAAAGTGTTGAGTCTACTTTTGAAGGATTCTATAGTTGGGGCCTCTCGCACTGTGCGGGGAAGTGAGTTCCATAGTCGGAGCCGCATGACTAAAAGCTCGACCCCCCGGTGAATTACGGAAGATTCTAGGTACTGCTAAAAGTCCTTCATCTACAGATCGCAGTAATCGAGTGGGGCAGTATGGGGTCAGAAGCTGTTTCAGGTACCTTGGGCCCTGGTCATGTAGTGCTTTGAAACTCAGTAAGCTAATCTTGAAGATGATTCGCCATCTTACAGGCAGCCAGTGAAGGAAGTAGAAGATGGGTGTTATGTGGCTAGAGCGGGTCTGGTTGGTTAACAGCCTGGCAGCTGTGTTTTGCACCAGCTGTAAGCAGTGCAATTCTTTTGCAGGGAGACCAAGGTAGAGGGCATTACATTAGTCTAATCGAGATGATACAAATGCATGTATGACTTTTGTCAAATCATCTGAGGGAATTAAGTGCTTGATTCTGGCTATGTTCCTCAGGTGAAAGAATGAGGATTTGATTATGGCTGACATCTGATATTTAAGCGTCAAGCCACCATCCAGAACAACGCGAAGATTCCGCACACAGTCAGTGGTTTGTAATTCTGAATTTCCGAGTGTAAGTCCAGTTGGTTGGCTATGCTGCAGTCATGTCCTTTGAGGTTGCGATCCTATCATAAGGACCTCTGTTTTATCCGGGTTCAGTCACAGCCAACTGGCGCTCATCCACTCCTGTAGTTCAGCTAGACAGCCATTTAGGGTTGCTATTGGGTTATCAGTGCCCGGAGCAAAGGACAAGTACAGTTGTGTATCATCTGCATAGTAGTGGTAGACCAGGCCATGGCGCCTGATTATTTCACCCAGCGGGAGTATGTATACTGCAAACAGCATGGGGGATAGTATAGAACCTTGTGGGACACCACATGGCAATGATACTGATGGTGATGAGTATACTCCAGAGGAAACTCTCTGTGACCTGCCTGTGAGAAATGATTTGAACCAGCTTAGGACTGTGCCATCCAGTCCACAAAAATGTATCAGTCGCTCAAACAGAAGCCCATGGTCCACGGTATCAAATGCTGCAGAGAGATCCAGAAGGATTAATATTGAACAGTCACCTCTGTCTCTTGCCATCAGAAGATCATTTAACACACAACACCAGGGCTGTTTCAGTGCTATGTCTTTTCCTGAATCCTGATTGGAATGGATCATAAATGGGTTGTCAGGCGGGTTTCCAGTTGATTTGCAACCACTTTCTCAATAACCTTTCCTAGAAAAGGAAGGTTTGATACCCGTCTGTAGTTGGTCATGCAGTCGGGATCTAAATTAGTTTTTTTAAGAAGAGGTCTAACAACTGCTTCCTTTAGGGGCCCAGGAAAAATGAATTTCTGCAAAGGACCAATTATATCCATACAACGTATTAGAAGCTTGGTTGAGGCAGGGTCCAAATCACAGGTGGTGGGACGCAAAATCCGAGCAATTTCAGCAATGTCCTTTACATCCACTCGGTCAAAGCTGGTCCATGAAAGCAGGTGGCTTATATTGGCAGGCTTTGTAGTTTGGAACGCCTTTGATGGCACTGTGGAGATTCCAGCCCAGATGGTGGATATTTTATTGTAGTGCCAACTGGTGCCACAGCTCCTCCAGTGTAGTTCCTACAGCCCCCTCTATGAGACAGACGCCTGCATCACATCCCATTGCTGGGACAGAGTGGTGCCAACTGCTGCAGCAGCTCCTCCATTGTTGTTCCTACAGGCCCCTCTAGGAGACAGGGGAGCCTGCATCACATCCCATTGCTGGGACAGAGTGGTGCCAACTGCTGCAGCAGCTCCTCCGATGTTGTTCCTACAGCTCCCTCTAGGAGACAGAGAAGCCTGCATCATATCCCCTTGCTGGGACAGAGTGGTGCCAACTGCTGCAGCAGCTCCTCCAGCATTGTTCTCTATGCGACAGAGAAGCCTGCATCACATCCTGTTGCTGAAAGAGAGTGGTGCCTTCAGCAGCCGCAGCTCCTCCAGTGCTTTTCATACAGCCCCCTCTACGACACAGGGGAGCCTGCATCACATCCCATTGCTGGGACAGAGTGGTGCCAACTGCTGCAGCAGCTCCTCCGATGTTGTTCCTACAGGTCCCTCTAGGAGACAGAGAAGCCTGCATCATATCCCTTTGCTTGGACAGAGTGGTGCCAACTGCTGCAGCAGCTCCTCCAGTGATGTTCCTACAGCTCCCTCTATGAGATAGGGAAGCCCACATCACATACTATTGCTGGGACAGAGTGGTGCTTTCTACAGCCGCAGCTCCTCCAGTGTTGTTCCTACAGCCCCTCGATGAGACAGAGAAGCCTGCAACTCATCAATTTGGTAGGAGAAACCATTGCCATCACTGCGTAACAGAGTACAATCTGTTGTTGCTGTTTTCCAGTGTGGGAGAGGGCAGTGGCGGTCAGGGACTGATGCCTTTAGGTGACCAGATGGCCTCTCTGGAAGCAAAGTGCCAGGCTCCTGTCTGTAAGAGGGCCGGTTTCTAAGCAAAAAAGCTCCGGAAGCACACTAAAACCGGCAAACCTTGGTGCAGCATTCTCACAGACAATATCAATTCTAGTAAGGAAAAGAAAAACCATGCGCTTACAGTACAACAAGAAAAAACTGAAGGCCACAATGATGGAGGCTTGCAGAGGGAAACAAGATAGCAAACAAGGATTTCGTTTACATCAGTGCCAACTCCAGCACAGTTCCCTCTGCACCCCAAGGTTACCAGTGTCCCCCAGATAGGATGACAGGAAACACAATGATTTACTACAGAGGCAAAGGGTATATAGCCATATCACACCAGTGTAATAACACTTCTGAGGAAAACATCGAGGCTTCTGTTCTCATCAGGAGAATTCTGTCATTGTTACATATTTATAGTACTGTAACATAATCCATGCTGGACAGTTACGGTGGGTACAGATGGACAAATCGGAATGACAAATCTGGCATATCATTAAGTGTGTATGTCCGATGTGTGTGCTCCCCTGGTGGCAGGCAACATCTTCTGGCCAGCCCTGCTGCAGGAATGCCATGCTACCTTCTTGGTTACGATCGCATTGTCTGGTCTTCTCAGGCTCTTCCAGCTGCCAGTAGAATAGATGGAGTCTCATTATGCAGATGCTCTCAGTCATTGATAGGCTGGGTGAGCGCTGTGTGGTGACATCATCGCCTCAGCAACATTCTACCATCCAGTGACTTGAGAGCAGCCACATCACAGGACTTCAGTTCTTCTGCTGCAGTTGGGTCTGGGAGAAGACCAGACAAACAACAGAAGTCCCTTGAGAGCATCACTATGTGAATATGGTAAGTCAACTGGGAGGGATTAAAAGGGAGGATAGCAGAGGGGGGAAAGGATATCAGGTCACAAGTGGCATAGAGGGGACATGGGGGTGATGGATTCAGAAATGAAAGGAGGTTGGAGTAGATGGCATAGAAGAAATGGGGAGCAATGGACGGCAGTGAGGAGAAGAGGGGGGAGAGGGATGGCAGAGAGGACGGGAGGAAGGGAAGAGGGACGGCAGGAAGGGGAGAGGGACGGCAGAGAGGACGGGAGGAAGGGGAGAGGGACGGCAGAGAGGACGGGAGGAAGGGGATAGGGACGGCAGAGAGTACGGGAGGAAGGGGATTGGGACGGCAGAGAGTACGGGAGGAAGGGGAGAGGGACGGCAGAGAGTACGGGAGGAAGGGGATTGGGACGGCAGAGAGTACGGGAGGAAGGGGATTGGGACGGCAAAGAGTACGGGAGGAAGAGGAGAGGGACGGCAGAGAGGACGGGAGGAAGGGGAGAGGGACGGCAGAGAGGACGGGAGGAAGGGGATAGGGACGGCAGAGAGGACGGGAGGAAGGGGAGAGGGACGGCAGAGGAGGGGGGGAGAAAGACGGCAGAGAGGGTGGGGGAAGGGGAGAGGGACGGTAGAGGAGGACGGGAGGAGGGGGGAGAGGAGAGGGACGGGAGGAAGGAGAGAGGGACGGCAGAGGAGGACAGGAGGGGGGGAGGGAGGGACGGCAGAGGACGGAAGGAGGGGGGAGAGGGACGGCAGAGGAGGACGGGAGGAGGGGGAGATGGACGGCAGAGGAGGACGGGAGAAGGGGGGAGAGGGACGGCAGAGGAGGATCGGGGAGAGGGACGGCAGAGGAGGACGGGAGAAGGGGGGAGAGGGACGGCAGAGGAGGACGGGAGAAGGGGGGAGAGGGACGGCAGAGGAGGATCGGGGAGAGGGACGACAGAGGAGGACGGGAGGAGGGGGGAGAGGGATGGCAGAGGAGGACGGGAGGAAGGGGAGAGGGACGGGAGGAAGGAGAGAGGGACGGCAGAGGAGGACAGGAGGGGGGGAGGGAGGGACGGCAGAGGACGGAAGGAGGGGGGAGAGGGACGGCAGAGGAGGACGGGAGGAGGGGGGAGATGGACGGCAGAGGAGGACGGGAGAAGGGGGGAGAGGGACGGCAGAGGAGGATCGGGGAGAGGGACGGCAGAGGAGGACGGGAGAAGGGGGGAGAGGGACGGCAGAGGAGGATCGGGGAGAGGGACGACAGAGGAGGACGGGAGGAGGGGGGAGAGGGATGGCAGAGGAGGACGGGAGGAAGGGGAGAGGGACGGCAGGGAGGACGGGTGGAAGGGGAGAGGGACGGCAGGCAGGAGGGGGGAGTGGGAGATGGATGACTAAGAACAGGAGTGGAGAAGAAATAAAAATATATCTAAAAATGCTTTCATTACCATTTCTTCCCTTAATCCCAATATGAATCCCAGGATCCAGAGATTAGAGCCCTGTAATTGGAATCCCTGGCTGTTACATACAAAGATAGATGGCTGCAATCACTGGGATGATTCAGACCTGTATAACCCGATGGTACAAGTCCAATGGTGGGGAAAGTGTGTATGTGCAGGCAGGGATGCCATCAAAAGCTGACAAAGTAGGCAGGTGTCCCGTGTCCCCCACTACCTTATATTTACACAAACATGTTAGTCACTCACACTCTGCAGTCATGCGCACACTGTTGTTCCAGCCCCCTTCTGCCCCAGCCAGCAAATTTACCCTTCTCCTGATCCAGGCTGCTCCTCAGGCGTTGTGGCTCCTCCCTCCTACAGTATGACGGCAGTGTGCAACAATGGTCAGCAGCCAGTAGGATGGGGGCCTCTTTCACTTTGCTGGGCAGATAGAGGAATGTGGATCCCTTTCACCTTGATGCAGTAGCGGCAGGTGTTAGGACCGGGACCCTCTTTCACCATCGTGCAGCACTGGCAATAGCAGTCAGCATTAGCGGTTGCAGGCCACAGGACACCATTCACCTTGCGGCAGTTGTGGCCGGCGAGTAGTAGGAGCAAGCCAGGGCCCTCCCTTCTCTGTCATAGTGTCCGGGCACAGGACTGCTGTACCACCAGTCCCCACCTGACGACAGGCCTGTGTGCACATGTGCAGAATGGGTCCCACGCCCTTGCCCGCAGTGCCCTCTAAACCGCAGCCTGATTGACAGGATGAGGGCATTTGTGGGTGGGGAAGGGGCAGTGACCGGGTCCGTTCCACAAAAACGGAGGAGTGTCACCTCCATTTTGTGGGAGTGCTGAAGTCAGTGTCTGGTGACTCAGATTTACCGACCTCGGCTGCGGATCTGAGATGGCTATCTGACCGATGGTCACGAAGAGTGATCCAATGGTGCGTCTCCAGGAGGTGTCTATTTAGACCTGATTTCTCCTGCTTTACTGTGACTGGTGCAAAACCGTACAACTCTGAATCTCTTAGGTAGCCTCATCTTATAGGTTCCAGACAGAGCACCATTGCCAGTTAGGATGGATGGAACAGACATCTGCTTTTGAAATATGATTGCTAGGGCAGGCAGATTATGGACAAAAGTATTCGGATGCCTGACCATTACACCAACAGGGACTATATTGACACTGTATTCATATACATATACTTTAATATGGAGATGGTCCCCTTTTGCAGCTATAACAGCTTCCACGCTTCTTGGAAGGCTTTCCACAAGATTGTGGAGTGTTTCTGTGGGAATGTGTGCCCATTCATTCTGTAGAACATTTATGAGGTCAGTCACTGATGTTGGATGAGAAGACCTGGCTCGCAATCTCTGTTCCAGTTCATCCCAAATGTGCTCGATGGGGTTGAGGTCAGGGCCCAGTCAAGTTCTTCCACACTGAACTCATCAAGCTGTGTCTTTATAGTCCTTGCTTTGTGCACTAGGGCACAGTCATGTTGGAATAGAGAAGGGTCTTCCACCAAACTGTGGCCACAAAGATGGAAGCATAGCATTGTCCAAAATGTCTTGGTATGCTGAAGCATCAAGATTGCCCTTCACTGGAGATGAGGAGCCTGGCCCAAACCCTAATACACAGCCCCATACCATTATCCCTCCACCGAACTTCACAGTTGGCATAATGCAGTGAGTCAGGTAACGTTCTCCCGGCATCCGCCAAACCCAGACTCACCCATCTGACTGGCAAACAGAGAAGCATGACTTGTCACTCCACAGACCACGCTTCTACTGCTCCACAGTCCAGTGTTGGTGGGCTTTACACCACTCCATATGACACCTAGCTTTGGACTTGGTGATGTGAGGCTGGCATGGAGCTACTCGGCCATGGAAACTCATTCCATTAAGCTCCCACCGCACAGTTTTTGTGCTTACATTAATGCCCGTGGAAGTTCGGAACTCTTCAGCTATGGAATCAGCAGAGCGTTGGTGACTTTTACGCACCATGCGCCTTAGCAGTCGTTGATCCCGCTCTGTGATTTTAAGTGGTCTTCCACTTCGTGGCTGCGTTACTGTTGTTCCTAAACGCTTCCACGTTCTAATAAGATTACTTACAGGTGACTGTGGAATATCCAGCAGGGATGAAATTTCAAGAACCGTCTTATTACAAAGGTGGCATCATCCTATCACATTACCAAGCTGGAAGTCACTGAGCTCTTCAAAACGACCCATTTTGTATCACAAATGTCTGCAAATGGAGACTGCATGGCTAGGTGCTTGATTTTATACCCCTGTGGCAATGGGTCTGATTGAAACACCTGAATTCAATAATTAACTGCCGTCTTGTCGGAAATCCTGTCAGCATACACTCGCCGAGCATTGTGTATTGTCGGAAGCAGAGCCAAACCAGACAGGTTTTAGCCTAGTTTCCGACAATGTAAAGACGGATTGACACTGTCGGGACTGGGCCAAACCTGTCGGGTTTGACCTGGATTTGAATAGAGTGCTGTTAGGTCCTTTTAGCTATTGAATATGGCCCATAATGTATATTATGCACAGCAGAGAGAATGTTTAATGTGGGTCATTATATTGTGCTATACTGTATAATAGTCGCTCGCTGCAAGATACATTTCCCTCATTAGTCTGTACTGACAAGAGTAGGGTGTAGGATAAGAGATTGCTGTAGTTACCGAACATGGAGAACATGTGACGCTGTTCTGTAATAAGTGTTTATAACTCACCTGTGCTGATATCTGTAGGGATTTCCTCCTCCTTACACTGCTGATCACCCCTCACACACGTCTCTTCTTCTCCCTCTATATCTTCTGCTTTCATATTAGTCACATACGTCTCTTCTTCTCCCTCTGTATCTTCTGCCTTCATATCAGTCACATACGTCTCTTCTTCTCCCTCTATATCTTCTGCCTTTATATCAGTCACATACGTCTCTTCTTCTCCCTCTATATCTTCTGCCTTCATATCAGTCACATATGTCTCTTCTTCTCCCTCTATATCTTCTGCCTTCATATCAGTCACATACGTCTCTTCTTCTCCCTCTATATCTTCTGCCTTCATATCAGTCACATACGTCTCTTCTCCCTCTGTATCTTCTGCCTTCATATCAGTCACATGCGTCTCTTTAATCAGTGATGTGAAGGGCCGGTGATTCTCCATCATCACGTCCTTGTACAGACCCCTCTGTTCCTCTATATACTCCCCCTCCTGCATGGAGAGATAGACAGTGACATCCTGACACCTTATAGGAACCTGACACACACAATGATACAGTCATCACCCAGACACATCCCCCGGTGTTACTGTATAATGTCCCATTCCCAGCAGTCACCTCTCCAGTCATCACCCAGACACATCCCCCGGTGTTACTGTATAATGTCCCATTCCCAGCAGTCACCTCTCCAGTCAGCAGCTGAATGATCTTGTTGGCGATTTCCAGGATCTTCTGGTCATTGTGCCTCTCATGTGTCAGTGATTGAGGTGGAGGCACCGTGATGAGGCTCTGGGTCCTGCTCAGTCCTCCTGACATACGGGGACAGCTGCTGGGCATCTCACGTTCAACAGATGTGTTCTTCACTACTGTGTAATCCTGTGTATGGTGAAGACACTAAATATTACTGCATACACTCCCAGATCCCCTCACCTCCCCAGTCGTGTCCCTGTATTATTACTATAGTAATGTTTCTGTGTATGCACATAGGTGTGTATATGTCCCTACATGCATAATATGCATAGGTATATGTATAACAGCAATGTTATAGGATTGCACTTATTCCAATATGTGGATCTCCTAATTAGCTGAGATAATATTCACCTGTTCAAATAGTGGGGACAAGGAGAGATGTTAGAACCTTGATCTTGTCTACCATTTTAATATGACCGGTAATCTGCATTTTCATTTGGGTTTATTTTATGTTTCCCTATTCAGATTAATATAATTTATTATTATATATGTTGTAATCAGTAAATTATACTTTTTCCTTTACACAGGATGGGATCATTTCAATCAATGGCCCTCATTCCGAGTTGTTCGCTCTGTAAATTTCATCGCATCGGAGCGATTTTCCGCTTAGTGCGCATGCGCAATGTCCGCACTGCGACAAGTAAATTTGCTAAGAAGTTAGGATTTTTACTCACGGCTTTTTCTTCGCTCAGGCGATCGTAGTGTGATTGACAGGAAATGGGTGTTACTGGGCGGAAACACGGCGTTTTATGGGCGTGTGGGAAAAAACGCTACCGTTTCCGGAAAAAACGCGGGAGTGGCCGGAGAAACGGAGGAGTGTCTGGGCGAACGCTGGGTGTGTTTGTGACGTCAACCAGGAACGACAAGCACTGAACTGATCGCAGATGCCGAGTAAGTCTGAAGCTACTCTGAAACTGCTAAGAAGTTTGTAATCGCAATATTGCGATTACATCGTTCGCAATTTTAAGATGCTAAGATACACTCCCAGTAGGCGGCGGCTTAGCGTGAGCAACTCTGCTAAAATCGCCTTGCGAGCGAACAACTCGGAATGACTTCCAATGAGCACAGAGTACTGAGATTACTATACCCCAGCAATTTGAGAAAAGACGTTGTATTCAGTTAACCAGTTATATTCAATTCAGCAGCGTCCCACGCCGCGGCTCGTTCCCCTGCTGCTCGCTGCCGCACTCTATCTGAACTCATGGACCGGCTTTCCAGCTCAGCCCGAGCCGCTTCATAACAGCGCCGCTTCAGTCTCTGCTTGTGGCTCTTAGCTTTGGGATCCTACTCCCCAGTTGTCCCCAATCAGCTGCCGACATAACACAGGTCTCCTGCCACTGCACGCCGGACACCTCATCAGCGCTGTCTGCTGCCTCTGCTCCGGGACCCCGATCTTCATTTTTGGAGGTCCGAACGGGCCCCAGCGGCTATTGGTTTAGCGCTGGCACTACCACAATCCAGGATCTGTAAGTGTCTTCCAATTTAATCAATACTGTTATCTATTACAGCAGCGGTGGCCAACCTGTGGCTCTTGAGCCACATGTGGCTCTTTCTTTACTCAAATTTGGCTCCCAACACTCAAAGTCGCTTGAACACAACAGATACAGAAACCACTGCCCTCCAGCCAGATACGCAGCAGCACTACATTGACTGAAAACCGAGGAAGCCAAATACTATAGGTGAGACATCCACTGGCAAATAGAGGACACATAAGTGGCTGCTGCAATCAGGGGCTTGGTGGCAACCTTTAGCCTGGGGGGCAGACTCAAGCAAGCGGCGCCATTTTTGACAGGGAATCAAGTGGCCCTGGAACAATTCTATTGCACTGTCGGGGCTGGATGGGGTGACACAGAGTGTTCGGGCAGGGAGTCACAATGGGGGAGCTGACTGTAGTTACATACTGTAGGAGAGAGCTGGCTGGAGTGACATATGTTGGAGCTGGCTGAAGTGACACATGGGAAGCTGAAGTGTATTATGTGAATCTGGCTTTTTCAATATATTTAATATGGATTTGGATTTTTCAATTATTTTATGTGAAAGTGACTTTTTCAATGTATTTTATGTTGGATCTGGCTTTAAAATGTATTTTATGTTGGATCTGGCTTTAAAATGTATTTTATGTTGGATCTGGCTTTAAAATGTATTTTATGTTGGATCTGGCTTTAAAATGTATTTTATGTTGGATCTGGCTTTAAAATGTATTTTATGTTGGATCTGGCTTTTTCAATGTATTTTATATACCAGGGGTGTGCCCTAGCTGGGATAAAGCCACACCCCATTTTTGCACACACGCCTTTGGCTTGATGTCGGCTCGTTGACATACCTAACAAGATTTTTTGGCTCTTTGTCTCTGACTGGTTGGCCACCCCTGTATTACAGGTATTTAATACTGTGGGGGACACTTTTTTGCTATATATAGATCCCCTGAAGTGTGCATCAGTCTCTACTAATTTTGGGCACGGTATTAGCATCATCTCGGATTGAGCTGTATATTATATATAGGGATAGCAGCAGTAAAGATCGCTTTTGAAAGAAGCTGGCATCCAATAAAATAGTGTGGTTCATAACTTTGTGATTCCATTAAAAAATAGGATACTTTTAGACTTTAAGCTGTAGCGATTATTACAGACTGTGTGAATGCTGTTACCACAATAGCTACAATTGTTGCCAATACATTCTCAGTAAGCACTTGACATTTATTCCGGAGTTGGAGTACTTATAATTTGTTACTGATTTTGAACAAGTGATTGGAGTATCTTTAAACATTTCTATCCATGTATAGATAGTAAGCACTGTGTTTAATTTCTGCAATTCAAGGAGACAATGTGATTATATAATTTGCAGTAATATGTAAACAATAATTGGATTATATATATCTATATATATATATATGTATGCATAACAATAACGGATATTGATTTGAAGATTTGTTCAAACCCTTTCAGGGGATCCTTGATATATCTATTTACTATATTTCCAAGCTCTTGTGCTTACAATTATATATTAGGCAGGTATAATTATATACCAATACTATATTGTCTGCCTAATACCTAGGACATATTCTTATGACATAAGTGTACCCAGTGGCAGCAATTCATTATCCACGTCAATACGTCTAAATTCCGTGGATCACATTATCAGAACCCTCTCTTTCTCTTTTCTCTCTCTGTCTCTCTTTCTAAACAATTCTTCTCTTTCTTGTTCTTCTTTTTCTCCTTCTTGGCTCGTGGACTCCCACCAACGATCCGGAGGACATTCATTTATTTTGTCCCCCGCCTAACGTTGGCAGCAGATCCATATATTGTTCCTTCTGACTGCACTGATCCCAGTTTATCTTTTTCAAGTGATCTCTCATCAGCGATTCACTGGGAGGTGCGTTATATTATTCTACCATCATTCCACACAGGAACACGCCCAATGTCACCCAAACTTGGGAGATAAGCAGGAGTGGGCTTGGCCAGTACTAGGGTGGGAGACCCCCTGGGAATACCAAGTGCAGTAGAAAATCCATTGGGAACACCCAGTGTCGAACGCTGACAGCAGAATCTCTGTTAACTTCTCTCTTCCACCTTCATCAGTCTCTCATTGCAACAGTAATTTTAGAATCCAATTTGGAAGATATTTCCCATCACAAAGTAATTAACCCATGTGAGTTCTGATCTACCGACCAGAGGTCCTTTATAATTATTTAGTGCATAGGCGGAGCAGCAGGGTTCACTGATCCATACAATTGATGGTGTATAAGACCACAAGATTTTGGACCCATGCCCATGCGTGTTTTAATTTAAGTGTTGTTTGTTTTGTCAATTGTTTAATACACTGTTAGTTTTAGATGACCACAAATAAAGAAATGTTTTAAAAACTTTACTAATACTTCATAAGAGTGCACCCACAAAAAAGTCTTTCTTCTTATTCAAAAATTTGCATTACAACTGTACTGTTTGACTTTGGGTGCACCACCAGAACATGTGAATTATGAGTTATTCACACTGATTTGATATTTCTGGTTTATACTATTCTTCATTATATTTTGCTGGTGTAGAATCATTCCCTTGGTGTTCTACATATATACGTTATGGTAAGAACTTACCTTTGATAATGGTATTTCTCCTATGTCCACAGGTTTCCACAGGATAACAGTGGGATATGATGAAGCAACAGCGGATTGGCACCAAACGATCACAAGCTTTCAGACCTCCCAGGATGCAACGGGCTCGTCCATATATCCCCGCCCACTGGTATAGTCAAATCAGTTGTATTCCAAAGCATTTAGGCAGGTGCATTAAGTAGAACCCTATTCAGGCGAGAAGAAAACATATGCACAGCCTTCCATGCAAGAGGGAAGAGGTTAGGGAGTATACGGATTCTCAAATCAGGTGCGTCAGGGTGGGATCCCTGTGGAAACCTGTGGACACAGGAGAAATACCGTTATCAACGGTAAGTTCTTACCATAACATATATTTCTCCGGCTGGGTCCACAGGTTATCCACAGGATAACAATGGGATTTCCAAAAGCAATTTTTAGTGGTGAGGATGCTCCTGATTAGACAGAACTTTTTGCCCGAATTTAGCATCATGAGAGGCAAAGGTATCCAAGGCATAATGTATAATGAATGTGTTAATGGAAGACCATGTGGCTGCCTTACATATCTGTTCTGCTGAAGCACCATGTTGTGCTGCCCATGAAGGACCTACCTTACGTATAGAGTGAGCAGAGACATTAGCCAGAACAGGGAGATCAGCTCGAGGGTATGCTTCTGAAATCGTCATTCGAAGCCGTCTTGATAGCGTCTGTTTAGTAGCAGGCCATCCCCTCTTCCGTAGAGAATGAAGAGACAATCTGTCTTTCTGATGGCACTGGTACGATCCACGTAGATTCTTAATGCACGGACTACGTCCAGTGACGCTTCTCCCGCAGAAAGGCCCGACACCTGAAAGGCCGGGATTACAATTTCTTTGTTAAGGTGAAACTTAGAGACCACCTTAGGAAGATAACCAGACCTAGTTCTGAGAACTGCTTTATCTGGATAAAAAAAATCAGAAAAGGAGACTTACATGACAGCGCTCCTAAATCTGACACTCTCCTAGCTGATGTCATAGTCAGTAGAAAGAGTACTTTAGCTGTCAACCATTTAAGATCCACTTTATTAAGGGGTTCAAACGGAGCACCCTGAAGGGCTTTAAGGACCAGACTTAAATCCCAAGGTACTCCAGGAAAAACAAAAGTTGGCTGAATGCGCAGCATTCCCTGGAAAAATGTACGCACATCCTGTAAAGTGGCAATTTTCTTTTGGAACCATACAGTTAATGCTGATACTTGAACTCTCAAGGGAGCCACCTTCAAACCCTTATACATTCCTGCCTGAAGGAAATCTAAGATTCTGGATACTCTGAAAGATCCTGGATCCATACATCTTTCACTGCTCAAATGAATATAAGCTTACCATATTCTGTGATAAATACGAGCTGAGGAAGGTTTCCTTGCTCTGAGCATAGCTTGAATTACCTGTTGTGAGAATCCTCTTGACTTCAGGATAGAGGTTTCAACAGCCACGGCGTCAAAGACAGCCGATCCAGATGCCTGTGATAACAAGGACCCTGCATCAGTAGATCTGGACGTTGAGGGAGCAGAATTGGAACATCCTCTGCCTATCTATGTACCAATGCCTTCTGGGCTAAGCCGGAGCTATCAGAATCACTGCACCCTTTGCTTGCTTTATTTTTCTCACCACTCTGGGCAGCAGGGGGGTTGTAGGAAACAGATATGCCAGATGAAAGTCCCATTTCACTAACAGTGCATCCACAAGGCTCGCTTCGGGGTCCTTTGTTCTTGACCCGCATGCCGGAACTTTGTTTTTCAGATGGGATGCCATGAGGTCTATCTCTGGCAAGCCCCACTTGTCTACTAGAGTCTGAAAGACCTCCGGGTGTAGAGCCAATTCGCTTGCTTGAATGGTGTGTTGACTGAGAAAGTCCGCTTCCCAGTTTAGGACTCCTGGAACGAACACTGCGGACAATGCTGGAAGATGGAGTTCTGCCCACTTACCTCCTTCATTGCTTTTTGGCTGCAAGTTCCTCCCTGATGGCTGAGGTACGCTACTGCCGTTGCATTGTCTGAACGGATCTGGACTGGTTTTCCTTGCAGATTTTCCTTGCAGAATGTCCTTTTCCTGAATCAGTGCCATGTATATGGCCCGGAGTTCCAACAGGTTTATTGGCAGGTGACTTTCTTCTGTGGTCCATTGTCCCTGGAACCATAATCTTCCAGACACTGCTCCTCAGCCTTGTAAACTGGCATCCATTGTTAGGATCTCCCAATCTGATACCCAAAAGGGTCTTCCCTTGTCTAGATGGGATGTCTGTAGCCACCAGGCTAATTACCTTTTTACCTTTACTGGAAGTACCATCATTTGTTTCTTTATTGTCTGATGTATTCCATTGCATCTGGTCAGAATCAGATGCTGCAGAGGTCTTCAGTGGAATTGCGCATACTCCACCATGTCGAATGTTGACACCATCAACCTCATCACTCGCATTGCTGCGTGAATTGATATTGTCTGACTGTGTAATAATTCCTGAGTCATTAACTGCACCTTGGATATCTTTTCCTGAGGTAAAAATATTTTCTGCAGACTTGAATCCAATACAGCCCCCAAGTGAATCATCCGTTGTGACGGAATCAGAGACGACTTTGCCCAATTTATGAGCCCTCCGTGTTTCTGTAGACAAGTTATTGTCTGTTGGAGATGGCTCAAGAGCAGTTCCTGGGATTGTGCCAAGATTAAAAGATCGTCGAAGTACGGAAAAATCCTTATCCTTTGCTTGCGGAGATAAGCTGCCATAACCACCATGATCTTGGTAAATACTCTGGGGACGGTGGCTAACCCAAAGGGTAATGCCTGGAACTGAAAATGTTGTTAAAGGATGGCGAACCTGAGGTAACACTGATGGGACAATGCTATAGGCACATGCAGGTAAGCATCCTGTATATCCAGAGATACCATGTAATCCCCTGGTTCCATGACCAAAATTATGGAACGTATCCATGTGGAACCTTGGGACCCAAATGTATTTGTTTAACATTTTGAGATTGAGAATTGGCAAGAATGACCCATTTGGCTTCTGAACCAAAAAAAGATTGGCGTAAAAACCCTGCCCCCGTTGTGTCGGGGGTACTGGAATAATTATCCCGGACTGAAGCAATTTCTGAACTGCTTCTTGCAGTACTCTGGCCTTCACCTCTATATGAGATGGGCTGGTGCAAAAAAACCTGTGAGGAGGCTGCTTCTTGAAAGGTAAAACATAACCGAGAGTTACCACTTCTTGCACTCAAGCATCGGTCGTCGACTGATGCCATATGTGTGCAAACTGAAGGAGTCTGCCCCCTACCTTGGTGTTCTCCAGGTGGAGGCTCGCACCATCAGGCTGATGGTTTCTGTTCTGGTTTAGAAGTTGGCCCTCTGGTAGCCCATTGCGTTTTTGCCTTACCAGACTTATTGTACTGGGTCTGCTTAGAATCATTTTTGCCCTTTGTTTTACCTTGCCACCGAAATGGCCGAAACCCCGAACCCCTAGGCCTAGGGTTATAACTGGCAGGAAACCTGACCTTCTTGGATTCTGCTTCTGACTCCAGAATATTTGTCAATTCCTTACCAAAGTGAATGTTCCCAACAAAAGGCAAAGCTTCCAGAACCTTCTTGGATTCTGAATCAGCTTTCCATGTATGCAGCCAAATTGCTCTGCGAGCAGCTACTGTGAAGGCTGATGCTTTGTAAGCAATCGTACCCATATCCATTGCTGCTTCTTCTAAAAATAGTGCAGCCTGTTTCATATGGGCTATATGGGATTCCTGCTCCCTAGTAGGTGCTGTAAACCCGTTTTCCAGTTCGTCAGCCCATTCAACTACAGCTTTTGCTATCCAGGCTGAGGCCATAGCAGGCCGTATGACTGCCCGACAGAGAAAAAATGTTTTTCAAAAACCCATCCACTCTTCTGTCTGTGACATCATTTAATGATGTTGATGGTAAAGGTAAAATAGATTTTCGCACTAATCGAATGACGTGCGTATCTACCTTTGGAGGCACTTCTCTTTTTAAACAATCCCCAGTTGGAAAAGGGTAATGGGAATCCCATTTTTTTGGAATTCTATATTTCCTATAGGGTGTAGCCCAAGCTTCCTCCATAATTTCCGGCAGTTCTTCTGACCCTGGAAACTCAAACCTATCTGTTTTGGGACGTTTAAACACGGGTGCTTTAGTTTTTATTATTGGCTCTGCTGAATCCTCTAGAGACAGAATAGCCTTCATTGCTCCAATTAACTCAGCTATATCCTCTGAGCTGAAACCTTCTACCTGTTCTTCATATGGTGAAGTAGAGTAAATGGAGCTATCCTCATCTGATGTATCATCCTGTGTAGCCTGTGATGATATATTTACCACTGGTTTATCAGCTTGTTGATTTGTAGAACCTGTTGGGACTATACCATAAGACGGGAGCTGCATGTATGGGTTAATAGTGTACCCTATTCCTAAGGTTGAAGCTGTAGGGACCAACCTGTCAGCTATACTGGATAAGGTTTGTGCAAACATAGCCCAAGGTGGATCTATTTGTCGTTGAACAGGGATCTGCCTTGCAATCTGCATAAACGCAAAACAATTTGCACATAACCCATCATGTGCCAGATGCTGAGCTGATTACCCCACCTTGCAGGATAAACTTGTTATAAGTGTTGGTGTTACTGTTATTGTAACCTCGTCACCTTTGCCGCTCTTAGACATGAAAAATAATCAGCTTTACACAGTATACTACACAATCTGTGACTGTAATCACTTTACTGTATTAAAGTGATATCAATCTGACCCCAACCCAAGCACCAGCACTGAGGCTCAGAAGAAACACTGACAAACATATATAAAGTCGGCAATCACACTAGCAGTCACATGTTATATATTAGTCATATGAGCATATTATCAACTATGAACACATTTCAAGTATGTACGAGTACATTTACTGAATTCTGTTCTATAGAGTTATTTAACGTATTCAGACGCATTGTGAAGAAAACCACAGTAATGTACACAGACTCATATGCAATAGGCACTAAAGTTAACTATTCATACGAACATAGTAGATAGAATTTTAGTGCTGTATAACCCTTACTCCATAGAGTGGGATACAGGGAGACTCACCCCACTTCCAGGATCGATCAATACGTTCGCAAACGCTGAGTGGATCCAGATGCTACTAGTGTACACTGCCGCTCCGGTAACGTTTTAGTGGACACAGACGTACAGTGGACGCTGGTGCATGCAGACGCACCCGTCTGCGACCCGTCCTAGCGGTAACCTTAGTGTACACGGACGGGGAGGCCTATGTAGCAACCGAGACCCCTCGTTGTAGCGTATGAGATGGAAGTGAGGCAATCAGTTCATGGCGGGAGACGCACGGAAACTGGTCATGAACTGGGGGGAGGGGCGACCAGTAGAGCGTCTGGCTCCCCACCGCTGACATCAACCCTAGGGATCGCAGCCTCAAACTAATCCTGGTGCCTTATGATCCCTAAGGCCTAGTGCTGGAACACCCGTGGTGGTGGCGCGCCAAAACAGTGCGGCTGTGTCCGTATTCCCCTTCTAAGCGGAACCGATGCCTTACCTTCTCCCCGTGCTCCGGCCACAGCCTGGTAACGTCTGCTGGACCTGCTAGTATATCCGACACAGACTCCCGTCGAGAAAGCACTTGTACCGTGGGTAAGCGCTGTTGCGACCCGGCGGAGAGTTGTTGGAGCGACTCTTTCCAATATGCGTGTAAGACGCTGTTAGGAAAGATCACTCAAAAACAATGTAGTAAGACTATAAAAATGAAATAAAAAAGCTTAGGGCTGCCAAACACAGCAGGCCTGTGACCATGGACTGACTCCTGCCGCACCAAACAAAAAACTGATTTGACTGAGCCAGTGGGCAGGAATATATGGACGAGCCCATTGCATCCTGGGAGGCCTGAAAGCTTGTGATCGTTTGGTGCCAATCCGCTGTCGCCCCATCATATCCCATTGTTATCCTGTGGATAACCTGTGGACCCAAATGGAGAAATAAGTGATGTCACTGTGACACTCCCAGATCCCCTCACCTCCCCAGTCACATCCTTGTATTATTACTATAGATATAAGTGATGTCACTGTGACACTCCCAGATCCCCTCACCTCCCCAGTCATGTCCCTGTATTATTACTATAGATATAAGTGACATCACTGTGACGCTCGCAGATACCCTCGCCTCCCCAGTCATGACCCTGTATTATTACTATAGATATAAGTGATGTCACTGTGACGCTCCCAGATCTCCTCACCTCCCCAGTCATGTCCCTGTATTATTACTATTGATATAAGTGATGTCAGTGTGATGCTCCCAGATCCCCTCACCTCCCCAGTCATGTCCCTGTATTATTACTATAGATATAAGTGATGTCACTGTGACACTCCCAGATCCCCTCACCTCCCCAGTCATGTCCCTGTATTATTACTATAGATATAAGTGACATCACTGTGACACTCCCAGATCCCCTCAACTCCCCAGTCATGACCCTGTATTATTATTATTATAGATATAAGTGATGTCACTATGACACTCCCAGATCCCCTCCTCAGTCATGTCCCTGTATTATTACTATAGATATAAGTGATGTCACTGTGACCCTCCAAGATCCCCTCACCTCCCCAGTCATGTCCCTGTATTATTACTATAGATATAAGTGACGTCACTGTGCTCCCCAGTCATGTCCCTGTATTATTACTATAGATATAAGTGACGACACTGTGCTCCCCAGTCATGTCCCTGTAATATTACTATAGATATAAGTGAAGTCACTGTGACACTCCCAGATCCCCTCACCTCCCCAGTCATGTACCTGTATTATTACTATAGATATAAGTGATGTCAGTGTGACACTACCAGATCCCTCACCTCCCCAGTCATGTCCCTGTATTATTACTATAGATATAAGTGACGTCACTGTGCTCCCGTCATGTCCCTGTATTATTACTATAGATATGTGATGTCACTGTGACACTCCCAGACCCCCTCACCTCCCCAGTCAGCAGGTAGATGATCTCCAGGGTAAGATTTAGTATCCTCTCAGTCATGTAACTCCTATCCTTGTCCATCCTCAGTGGTAAGTGATTTATACAGGACACATCTCGCCCTCACGTGACGTCTAGTAATAACGATATCTAGGAATAAAACGAATTATAATAAATATCACATATTCCAATACGAAACACTGAGTAACCACTAAGCCATCCTCTTTTGCACAATCCAAATCACATACCAGATACACACAGGTCACAATGATGGTTATACACAGATCACACCCCTGATACGCACTGATGACTACAAACAGGTAACACCCATAACACAGGGGGACGACGACATTATATCAATGAGTAATTGTTGGAAACTAGCAACATTAATTTCAGGTTTTTCATTGCATTGTACTAGTTTGATTCTAATGTATTATAATGGGGAGAATCAGATTACCCATGATACAGCCGCGGCCACGAAAAACTGGAGTTTTTCGCAATTTTTTTCCTACCCCTATCCAATAAACACTTGTTTTTCGTGCGAAAATAAAAAGCCACGGACCTATGTATATTCACGCACTTATTTTGCAAAAAAAAAGTCAGTTATCTGAGATTTGACTTTACCTACCTGAGGCAGGCGAAACCAATCCCTGATAAGTGCCGGCATCGGGAGATAACCGCCGGCTACCGGGGCTAATAGGATATTGACCGTGAACCATTACCGCAGATAATTTGATACCACCCTATGCTGCTATCATTATGTAACACCATCGGAACTCATATCCAATTGAATAGTTATTTCTAATTTTATTGTGTGTCTATAGAGCTGCTATATATGTTTTATTTTTTTATATTTACGGTTTTAAACCACTAGCGGTTTATTATAGCACAGGTCGCATCTTCTCTACACCTCTACTGGCTGCTCATTTTACCTTTTACATCTGCCCGTTTCCTAGACATAAGTTTGTTTCACACCCCAAACACACATGGATGTCTGCACACAGGTCACACTCATGACACACACGGATGGCTCAACATAGGTCACACCCCTGCCACACACGGATGGCTACAAACAGGTCACACCCCTGATACACACAGATGTCTGCACACAGGTCACACCTCTGAATCACACGGATTGTTGCAGACAGGTCACGCCCCTGACACACACGGATGGCTCCACACAGGTCACGCCCCTGACACACATGGATGACTTCACACAGGTCACGCCCTAGACACACACCAATGGCTATAAACAGGTCACGCCCCCGACACTCACGGATGGCTACGCACAGGTCACACCCCTGACACACACGGATGGCTGCACACAGATCACACCCCTGGCACACATGGATGGCTACACACAGGTCACACCCCTGACACACACTCAGATGTCTGCACACAGGTCACATCCCTGACACACATGGATGGCTTCACACAGATCACACCCCAGACACCCACAGATGTCTGCACGCAGGTCACAACCCAGACAAACACGGATGTTTGCACACAGGTCACACCCCTGACACACACTGATGGCTACACACAGGTCACAACCCTGACACACACTGATGGTTACACACAGATCACACCCCAGACAACACGGATGGCTGTACACAGGTCACATCCCTGACACACATAGGCCACACCCCTGACACACATAGGCCACACCCCTGACATGCATTGATGGCTACACACAGGTCACACCTCTGACACACACTGATCGCTATACAAAAGTCAGACTGATATTACAAGGGTTCAGTAGGAAATTCCCGGCGTCGGTGTCCTGACAGGCAGTAAATTAAATGCATCCCTATTACACACTGATCACTATATGGAGTACACACCTCTCTCAGAGGTCTCTGCACCAATCATCTTACTGTACTTCTCCGTCCCCCCCCCTCCCCCATTATACACCCTCCGATAGCTCCTCCCACCTCTCAGGCCCCCTCCCCCACTACGGCCCTATGTCACCTATCGTATTTTCTCTCACATCTGCAATATGGGTCTAATTCAGACCTGATCGCAGCAGCAAATTTGTTAGCAGTTGGGCAAAACCAGGGGGGTCATTACGAGTTGTTCGCTAGCTGCTTTCGTTCGCAGCGCAGCGATTAGATAAAAAAGCGGCACTTCTGCACATGCGTATGCGGCGCAATGCGCATGCGCGACGTACTCTCACAACAGCCAAAGTACTTTCACACAAGGTCTAGCAACGCTGTTCAGTCGCGCTGCTCGTCGTAAAGTGATTGACAGGAAGTGGGCGTTTCTGGGTGGTAACTGACCGTTTTCGGGGAGTGTGTGGAAAAACGCAGGCGTGTTAGATACAAAGGCAGGCTAGCCTGGGGAAACACAGGCGTGGCTGGCCGAACGCAGGGCGTGTTCGCAACGTCAAAACAGGAACTAAATAGTCTGAAGTGATCGCTAGGTAGGAGTAGCTCTGGAGCTGCTCAGAAACTGCACAATCTTTTTTTTGTAGCCACGCTGCGATCCTTTCGTTCGCACTTCTGCTAAGCTGAGATACACTCCCAGAGGGCGGCGGCTTAGCATTTGAGGGCCCGTGTGCACTGCAGGAAGACAGATGTAACATGTGTAGAGAGAGTTAGATTTGGGTGGCGTGTGTTCAAACTGAAATCTAAATTGCAGTGTACAAATAAAGAAGCCAGTATTTACCCTGCACAGAAACAATATAACTCACCCAAATCTAACTCTCTCTGCACATGTTACATCTGTCTCCCCTGCAGTGCACATGGTTTTGCCCCTTAGCTAACAAATTTGCTGCTGCGATCAGGGGGTAAATTTACTAAGATGGGAGTTCTATTTAAGATGGGATGTTGCTCATAGCAACCAATCAGATTCCAGGTACCATCTTCTAGAAGGTGCTAGATAAATGAGAAGTAGAATGTGATTGGTTGCTATGGGCAACATCCCATCTTTAATAGAACTCCCATCTTAGTAAATTTACCCCAGGTCTGAATTAGGTCCAATGTCCTGAGTGTTAGCAGGCTACAACCTGTGACTCCGCAGCTGTAGTGGGACCATAAGTCCCAGCATGACCTGCTGTAATCCACAGTTCGCCTACCACTGTAGGATGTGTGACAATCCTGCTGGCCATGTTTCCTATATCCAGTCCCCGGAGATCCTTAACAGGACATGTTTTCTATATCTCCCTGCTGGAGCACAGGTGCATTCATTACTGACTGACACACTGTAAATTATATCTCACTAGTGATTCTGTGAGGAGACCTGGAAAACATGCCCTGTCACAGTCCCCTGAGGAGTGGTGCTGGGAAACGCTGGCTCTGTGCACACAGGATAGGGAGTGAGAAAGTACGGGGATCAGGGGGAGCTGTATAAGGGTGGGTCTGAGTGTGGGGTGTGGTTCATCAAATCGACATTATCTAGGTCGACAATGTTTATATCGACCACTATAGGTCAAAAGTCACTAGGTCGACATGGATGGAAGGTCGACAGGGTTTCTAGGTCAACATGTGCTAGGTCGACAGGTCTAAAGGTCGACATGAGGATTTTAAAAAAATGTTGTGTCGTTTTCTTCGTAGAGTGACAGGGATCCCAAATTAGTGCACCGCTTCACTCGCCAGGCTTCGGGCATGGTGCCTTCGCTCCGCTACCGCTTCGCTCGGCACAGATTAGCGTTCCACTCGTAGTCCAAAAAAATATGTGAAAAACTAATGTCGACCTTTAGACCTGTCGACCTAGAAACCCTGTCGACCTTCCATCCATGTCGACCTAGTGACTGTCGACCTATAGTGGTCGACCTAAACATTGTCGATCTTCAGACCAGATCCCCTGAGTGTGATGGTATACACCCTTTCTCTATAGTCTGCTACCCCTGTATTACATTAATAACAGAGTCTGCTCCACCTGCATTATACCTACACTGGGTTCTGAGCTACCTGCATGATAATGCTGCTCTACAGGCTGCTCCCCCTGTATTATATATAACACTACAGCCTGTTCTACCTGTATGATGATAATGCAGCACCACAGGCTGCTCCCTTATATAACACTATAGCCTGCTCTACCTGTATGATGATAAGGCAGCACCACAGACTGCTCCCCCTGTATTATATATAACACTACAGCCTGCACTATTTGTATGATAACGCTGCGCCCCCTGTATTATATATAGCATTATAGTCTGCTCTACCTATTTGATGATAATGCAGCACCACAGGCTGCTCCCCCTGTATAATAATAAGTAATATAATAACCTGCTGCCAGTCACCTCAATGGCCGCTCTCCGCTTTTTCCTGAGCGACCGTTACCCGGAAGTTGAAGAGGAAACGCCCCTTTAGATAACCACGCCCATTCCTTTATTCAGCTTGCTGAAAGACTACTGTACCGCCCCCTGTAATTGTCTATAGTGCTGTGATTAGTGTAGAGCATCATGTGATCAGCCGTAGTCAGCTCCATTACTAGAGTAATATGCCGTGCGTCCCATAGAGTCCTCATTTGCGGTGTCCGGCGGCCATAATCATTTAGTCTCCAGTCCCGGCATGAGAGCAGAGAGGACGGGACAAAAAAAAAAAAAAAGGCTTTGCCGCCATTTTGTTGTAGCCTTACAATCACAGTGGCAGCCAGGTAATATGCCCTTTCTCTATCGTCCTAGTGGATGCTGGGGTTCCTGAAAGGACCATGGGGAATAGCGGCTCCGCAGGAGACAGGGCACAAAAAGTAAAGCTTTAGGATCAGGTGGTGTGCACTGGCTCCTCCCCCTATGACCCTCCTCCAAGCCAGTTAGATTTTTGTGCCCGGCCGAGAAGGGTGCAATCTAGGTGGCTCTCCTAAAGAGCTGCTTAGGAAAGTTTAGCTTAGGTTTTTTATTTTACAGTGAGTCCTGCTGGCAACAGGATCACTGCAACGAGGGACTTAGGGGAGAAGAAGTGAACTCACCTGCGTGCAGGATGGATTGGCTTCTTGGCTACTGGACATCAGCTCCAGAGGGACGATCACAGGTACAGCCTGGATGGTCACCGGAGCCTTGCCGCCGGCCCCCTTGCAGATGCTGAAGTAAGAAGAGGTCCAGAATCGGCGGCAGAAGACTCCTCAGTCTTCTAAAGGTAGCGCACAGCACTGCAGCTGTGCGCCATTTTCCTCTCAGCACACTTCACACGGCAGTCACTGAGGGTGCAGGGCGCTGGGAGGGGGGCGCCCTGGGAGGCAAATGAATACCTATTTTGGCTAAAAATACCTCACATATAGCCTCCGGAGGCTATATGGAGATATTTAACCCCTGCCAGAATCCGTTAAGAGCGGGAGACGAGGCAGCCGAAAAAGGGGCGGGGCCTATCTCCTCAGCACACAGCGCCATTTTCCCTCACAGAAAGGCTGGAGGGAAGGCTCCCAGGCTCTCCCCTGCACTGCACTACAGAAACAGGGTTAAAACAGAGAGGGGGGGCACTAATTTGGCGATATGCTTATATATATATTAAGATGCTATAAGGGAAAACACTTATATAAGGTTGTCCCTATATAATTATAGCGTTTTTGGTGTGTGCTGGCAAACTCTCCCTCTGTCTCTCCAAAGGGCTAGTGGGTCCTGTCCTCTATCAGAGCATTCCCTGTGTGTGTGCTGTGTGTCGGTACGTGTGTGTCGACAGGTAGGAGGACGATGTTGGTGAGGAGGTGGAGCAATTGCCTGTAATGGTGATGTCACTCTCTAGGGAGTCGACACCGGAATGGATGGCTTATTTAGGAAATTACGTGATAATGTCAACACGCTGCAAGGTCGGTTGACGACATGAGACGGCCGACAAACAATTAGTACGGTCCAGACGTCTCAAAAACACCGTCAAGGGTTTTAAAACGCCCGTTTACTTTAGTCGGTAGACACAGACAGGGACACTGAATCCAGTGTCGACGGTGAATAAACAAACGTATTCCTTATTAGGGCCACACGTTAAAGGCAATGAAGGAGGTGTTACGTATTTCTGATACTACAAGTACCACAAAAGAGGGTATTATGTGGGATGTGAAAATACTACCATAGTTTTTCCTGAATCAGATAAATTAAATAAAGTGTGTGATGATGCGTGGGTTCCCCCCGATAGAAAATTATGGGCGGTATACCCTTTCCCGCCAGAAGTTAGGGCGCGTTGGGAAACACCCCTTAAGGTGGATAAGGCGCTCACACGCTTATCAAAACAAGTGGCGGTACCGTCTATAGATAGGGCCGTCCTCAAGGACCAGCTGACAAGGCTGGAAAATATAATAAAAAGTATATACACACATACTGGTGTTATACTGCGGCCAGCGATCGCCTCAGCCTGGATGTGCAGAGCTAGGGTGGCTTGGTCGGATTCCCTGACTAAAAATATTGATACCCTTGACAGGGACAGTATTTTATTGACTATAGAGCATTTCTATATATGCGAGATGCACAGAGGGATATTTGCACTCTGGCATCATGAATAAACGCGATGTCCATAACTGCCAGAAGATGTTATGGACACGACAGTGGTCAGGTGATGCAGATTCCAAACGGCACAGTATGGCCGTATAAAGGAAGAGGACTTGTTTGGGGTCGGTCCATCGGACCTGGTGGTCACGGCAACTGCTGGAAAATCCACCGTTTTTTACCCTAAGTCACATCTCTGCAGAAAAAGACACCGTCTTTTCAGCCTCAGTCCTCTCGTCCCTATAAGATCATATCTGCCCAGGGATTGAGGAAAGGGAAGAAGACTGCAGCAGGCAGCCCATTCCCAGGAACAGAAGCGTTCGACCGCGTCTGACAAGTTCTCAGCATGGCGCTGAGACCGTACAGGACCCCTGGATCCTACAAGTAGTATCCCGGGGGTACAGATGGGAATGTCGAGACGTTTCCCCTTCGCAGGCTCCTGAAGTCTGCTTTACCAAGTCTCCCTCCGACAAGGAGGTAGTATGGGAAAAAATTCACAAGCTGTATTCCCAGCAGGTGATAATTAAATTACCCCTCCTACTACAGAAAAGGGGTATTATTCCACACTATATTGTGGTACTGAAGCCAGAAGGCTAGGTGAGACTTATTCTAAAAAATTTTTTTTGAACACTTACAAAGGTTCAAATTAAGATGAAGTCACTCAGAGCAGTGATAACGAACCAGGAAGAAGGGGACTATATAGTGTCCCGGGACATCAGGGATGCTTACCTCTATGTCCCAAATTTGCCCTTCTCACTAAGGGTACCTCAGGTTCGTGGTGCAGAACTGTCACTATCAGTTTCAGACGCTGCCGTTTGGATTGTCCACGGCACCCCGGGGTCTTTACCAAGGTAATGGCCGAATTGATGATTCTTCTTCGAAGAAAAGGCGTCTTAATTATCCCTTACTTGGACGATCTCCTGATAGGGGCATAGTCCAGGGAACAGTTGGAGGTCGGAGTAGCACTATCTCGGATACTGCTACAATCAGCACGGGTGGATTCTAAATATTCCAAAATCGCAGCTGATCCCGACGACACGTCTGCTGTGCCTAGGGATGATTCTGGACACAGTCCAGAAAAAGGTGTTTCTCCCGGAAGAGAAAGCCAGGGAGTTATCCGAGCAAGTCAGGAACCTCCTAAAAACAGTGCATCATTGCACAAGGGTCCTGGTAAAAATGGTGGCTTCCTACGAAGCAATTCCATTCGGCAGATTTCACGTAAGAACTTTTCAGTGGGATCTGCTGGACAAATGGTCCGGATCGCATCTTCAGATGCATCAGAGGATAACCCAATTTCCAAGGACAAGGGTGTCTCTCCTGTGGTGGTTATAGAGTGCTCATCTTCTAGAGGGCCGCAGATTCGGCATTCAGGATTGGATGCTGGTAACCACGGAGCCCAGCCTGAGAGGCTGGGGAGCAGTCACACAAGGGAAAAATTTCCAGGGAGTGTGATCAAGTATGGAGACTTTTCTCCACATAAATATACTGGAGCTAAGGGTAAATTTATAATGCTCTAAGCTTAGCAAGACCTCTGCTTCAAGGTCAGCCGGTATTGATCCAGTGGGAAAAACATCACGGCAGTCGCCCACATAAACAGACAGGGCGACACAAGAAGCAGGAGGGCAATGGCAGAAACTGCAAGGACTTTTCGCTGGGCGGAAAATCATGTGATAACACTGTCAGCAGTTTTTCATCCCGGGAATGGAAACTGGGAAGCAGACTTCCTCAGCACGACCTCCACCCGGGAGAGTGGAAACTTCATTGAGAAGTTTTTTCCACATGATTGTAAACCGTTGGGAAATACCAAAGGTGGACATGATGGCGTCCCGTCTGAACAAAAAACGGGACAGGTATTGCGCCAGGTCAAGAGACCCTCAGGCAATAGATGTGGACGTTCTGGTAACACCGTGGGTGTACCAGTCGGTGTATGTGTTCCCTCCTCTGCTTCTCATACCTAAGGTGCTGAGAATTATAAGACGTAGAGGAGTAAGAACTATACTCATGGCTCCGGATTGGCCAAGAAGGACTTGGTACCCGGAACTTCAAGAGATGCTTACAGAGGTCTTATGGCCTCTGCCGCTAAGAAGGGACTTGCTTCAGCAAGTACCATGTCTGTTCCAAGACTTACCGCAGCTGCGTTGTCGGTATGGCGATGGAAAGCCGGATCCTAAGGGAAAAAAGGCATTCCGGAAGAGGTCATTCCTACCCTGGTCAAAGCCAGAAAGGAGGTGACCGCACAACATTATCACCACGTGTGGCGAAAATATGTTGCGTGGTGTGAGGCCAGGAAGGCCCCACAAAGAAATTTCAACTCGGTCGTTTCCTGCATTTCCTGCAAACAGGAGTGTCTATGGGCCTCAAATTGGGGTCCATTAAGGTTCAAATTCGGCCCTGTAAATTTTCTTCCAGAAAGAATTGGCTTCAGTTCCTGAAGTCCAGAAGTTTGTCAAGGGAGTATTGCATATACAAACCCCTTTTTTGTGCCTCCAGTGGCACTGTGGGATCTCAACGTAGTTCTGGGATTCCTCAAATCACATTGGTTTAAAACCAGTCAAATATGTGGATTTGAAGCATCTCACATAAAAAGTGACCATGCTCTTGGCCCTGGCCTGGACCAGGCGAGTGTCAAATTGGTGGTTTTTTCTCAAAAAAGCCCATATCTGTTTGTCCATTCGGACAGGGCAGAGCTGCGGACTCGTCCCCAGTTCTCTCCCTAAGGTGGTGTCAGTGTTTCACCTGAACCAGCTTATTGTGGTGCCTTGCACCTACTAGGGACTTGGAGGACTCCAAGTTGCTAGAAGTTGTCAGGGCCCTGAAAATATGTTCCAGGACAGCTGGAGTCAGAAAATCTGACTCGCTGTTTATACTGTATGCACCCAACAAGTTGGGTGCGCCGGCTTCTAAGCAGTCGATTGCTCGTTGGATTTGTAACACAATTCAACTTGCACATTCTGAGGCAGGCCTGCCACAGTCTAAATCGGTTAAGGCCCATTCCACAAGGAAGGTGGGCTCATCTTGGGCGGCTGCCCGAGAGGTCTCGGCATTACAACTCTGCCGAGCAGCTACGTGGTCAGGGGAGAACACGTTTGTAAAATTCTACAAATTTGATATCCTGGCAAAAGAGGACCTGGAGTTCTCTCATTCGGTGCTGCAGAGTCATCCGCACTCTCCCGCCCGTTTGGGAGCTTTGGTATAATCCCCATGGTCCTTTCAGGAACCCCAGCATCCACTAGGACGATAGAGAAAATAAGAATTTACTTACCGATAATTCTATTTCTCGGAGTCCGTAGTGGATGCTGGGCGCCCATCCCAAGTGCGGATTATCTGCAATACTTGTACATAGTTACAAAAATCGGGTTATTATTGTTGTGAGCCATCTTTTCAGAGGCTCCGCTGTTATCATACTGTTAACTGGGTTTAGATCACAAGTTGTACGGTGTGATTGGTGTGGCTGGTATGAGTCTTACCCGGGATTCAAAATTCCTCCCTTATTGTGTACGCTCGTCCGGGCACAGTACCTAACTGGCTTGGAGGAGGGTCATAGGGGGAGGAGCCAGTGCACACCACCTGATCCTAAAGCTTTACTTTTTGTGCCCTGTCTCCTGCGGAGCCGCTATTCCCCATGGTCCTTTCAGGAACCCCAGCATCCACTACGGACTCCGAGAAATAGAATTATCGGTAAGTAAATTCTTATTATATCATATGCGTATTATATTATTCTATATGGAGAGGAAGGAGAAGGGGTAAGCAATACCACTTGGTTCTAGCATCTAGATATATGAGGGGGAATATCAGTCCCCTGCACTCACTGATATGTGGTATTATTATTATATAGGGGAGAGGGGACCGTACAGTGATATGAGGGGAATAACACAGCTCCCGGCACACACTGATATGTGGTATTATTATTATATAGGGGAGAGGGGACCGTACAGTGATATATGAGGGGGAATAACACAGCCCCCGGCACACACTGATATGTGGTATTATTATATAGGGAAGAGGGGACCGTACAGTAATATATGAGGGGGAATAACACAGCTCCCGGCACACACTGATATGTGGTATTATTATATAGGGGAGAGGGGACTGTACAGTGATATATGAGGGGGAATAACACAGCCCCCGGCACACGCTGATATGTGGTATTATTATTATATAGGGGAGAGGGGACCGTACAGTGATATATGAGGGGAATAACACAGCCCCCGGCACACACTGATATGTGGTATTATTATATAGGGGAGAGGTGACCGTACAGTGATATATGAGGGGAATAACACAGCTCCCGGCACACACTGATATGTGGTATTATTATATAGGGGAGAGGGGACCGTACAGTGATATATGAGGGGAATAACACAGCCCCCGGCATACACTGATATGTGGTATTATTATATAGGGGAGAGGGGACAGTACAGTGATATATGAGGGGAATAACACAGCTCCCGGCACACACTGATATGTGGTATTATTATTATATAGGGGAGAGGGGACCGTACAGTGATATATGAGGGGGAATAACACAGCCCCCGGCACACACTGATATGTGGTATTATTATATAGGGAAGAGGGGACCGTACAGTAATATATGAGGGGGAATAACACAGCTCCCGGCACACACTGATATGTGGTATTATTATTATATAGGGAAGAGGGGACTGTACAGTGATATATGAGGGGGAATAACACAGCCCCCGGCACACACTGATATGTGGTATTACATACCCTCCAACATTTTACACTGAAAAATCGGTACAAACCCGAAAAGGGGGCGTGGCCGCGGGTAAAGGGGGCGTGGCCACGCCCCTTTTCCTATACTTTCAGTGGTAGTTTGGAGAGCCAAAAATCGGTACAGACCATGAAAAAAAGGTACTGTACCTATTAAAAAGGTACAGTTGGAGGGTATGGTATTATTATATAGGGGAGAGGTGACCGTACAGTGATATATGAGGGGAATAACACAGCTCCCGGCACACACTGATATGTGGTATTATTATATAGGGGAGAGGGGACAGTACAGTGATATATGAGGGGAATAACACAGCTCCCGGCACACACTGATATGTGGTATTATTATTATATAGGGGAGAAGGGACCGTACAGTGATATATGAGGGGGAATAACACAGCCCCCGGCACACACTGATATGTGGTATTATTATATAGGGAAGAGGGGACCGTACAGTAATATATGAGGGGGAATAACACAGCTCCCGGCACACACTGATATGTGGTATTATTATATAGGGGAGAGGGGACTGTACAGTGATATATGAGGGGGAATAACACAGCCCCCGGCACACGCTGATATGTGGTATTATTATTATATAGGGGAGAGGGGACCGTACAGTGATATATGAGGGGAATAACACAGCCCCCGGCACACACTGATATGTGGTATTATTATATAGGGGAGAGGTGACCGTACAGTGATATATGAGGGGAATAACACAGCTCCTGGCACACACTGATATGTGGTATTATTATATAGGGGAGAGGGGACCGTACAGTGATATATGAGGGGAATAACACAGCCCCCGGCATACACTGATATGTGGTATTATTATATAGGGGAGAGGGGACAGTACAGTGATATATGAGGGGAATAACACATCTCCCGGCACACACTGATATGTGGTATTATTATTATATAGGGGAGAGGGGACCGTACAGTGATATATGAGGGGGAATAACACAGCCCCCGGCACACACTGATATGTGGTATTATTATATAGGGAAGAGGGGACCGTACAGTAATATATGAGGGGGAATAACACAGCTCCCGGCACACACTGATATGTGGTATTATTATATAGGGGAGAGGGGACTGTACAGTGATATATGAGGGGGAATAACACAGCCCCCGGCACACGCTGATATGTGGTATTATTATTATATAGGGGAGAGGGGACCGTACAGTGATATATGAGGGGAATAACACAGCTCCCGGCACACGCTGATATGTGGTATTATTATTATATAGGGGAGAGGGGACCATACAGTGATATATGAGGGGGAATAACACAGCCCCCGGCACACACTGATATGTGGTATTATTATTATATAGGGGAGAGGGGACTGTACAGTGATATATGAGGGGAATAACACAGCCCCCGGCACACACTGATATGTGGTATTATTATTATATAGGGGAGAGGGGACTGTACAGTGATATATGAGGGGGAATAACACAGCTCCCGGCACACGCTGATATGTGGTATTATTATATAGGGGAGAGGGGACAGTACAGTGATATATGAGGGGGAATAACACAGCTCCCGGCACACACTGATATGTGGTATTATTATTATATAGGGGAGAGGGGACCGTACAGTGATATATGAGGGGGAATAACACAGCCCCCGGCACACACTGATATGTGGTATTATTATATAGGGGAGAGGTGACCGTACAGTGATATATGAGGGGAATAACACAGCTCCCGGCACACACTGATATGTGGTGTTATTATATAGGGGAGAGGGGACCGTACAGTGATATATGAGGGGGAATAACACAGCTCCCGGCACACGCTGATATGTGGTATTATTATATAGGGGAGAGGGGACAGTACAGTGATATATGAGGGGAATAACACAGCTCCCGGCACACACTGATATGTGGTATTATTATTATATAGGGGAGAGGGGACCGTACAGTGATATATGAGGGGGAATAACACAGCCCCCGGCACACACTGATATGTGGTATTATTATATAGGGAAGAGGGGACCGTACAGTAATATATGAGGGGGAATAACACAGCTCCCGCCACACACTGATATGTGGTATTATTATTATATAGGGGAGAGGGGACCGTACAGTGATATATGATTGGGAATAACACAGTCCCCGGCACACACTGATATGTGGTGTTATTATTATATAGGGGAGAGGGGACCGTACAGTGATATATGATTGGGAATAACACAGTCCCCGGCACACACTGATATGTGTTATTATTATATAGGGGAGAGGGGACCGTACAGTGATATATGATTGGGAATAACACAGTCCCCGGCACACACTGATATGTGGTATTATTATTATATAGGGGAGAGGGGACCGTACAGTGATATGAGGGGAATAACACAGCTCCCGGCACACACTGATATGTGGTATTATTATTATATAGGGGAGAGGGGACCGTACAGTGATATATGAGGGGAATAACACAGCCCCCGGCACACACTGATATGTGGTATTATTATATAGGGGAGAGGTGACCGTACAGTGATATATGAGGGGAATAACACAGCTCCCGGCACACACTGATATGTGGTATTATTATATAGGGGAGAGGGGACAGTACAGTGATATATGAGGGGAATAACACAGCTCCCGGCACACACTGATATGTGGTATTATTATTATATAGGGGAGAGGGGACCGTACAGTGATATATGAGGGGGAATAACACAGCCCCCGGCACACACTGATATGTGGTATTATTATATAGGGAAGAGGGGACCGTACAGTAATATATGAGGGGGAATAACACAGCTCCCGGCACACACTGATATGTGGTATTATTATATAGGGGAGAGGGGACTGTACAGTGATGTATGAGGGGGAATAACACAGCCCCCGGCACACGCTGATATGTGGTATTATTATTATATAGGGGAGAGGGGACCGTACAGTGATATATGAGGGGAATAACACAGCCCCCGGCACACACTGATATGTGGTATTATTATATAGGGGAGAGGGGACCGTACAGTGATATATGAGGGGAATAACACAGCTCCCGGCACACACTGATATGTGGTATTATTATATAGGGAGAGGGGACAGTACAGTGATATATGAGGGGAATAACACAGCTCCCGGCACACACTGATATGTGGTATTATTATTATATAGGGGAGAGGGGACCGTACAGTGATATATGAGGGGAATAACACAGCCCCCGGCACACACTGATATGTGGTATTACATACCCTCCAACATTTTACACTGAAAAATCGGGACAAACCCGAAAAGGGGGCGTGGCCGTGGGTAAAGGGGGCGTGGCCACGCCCCTTTTCCTATACTTTCAATGGTAGTTTGGAGAGCCAAAAATCGGTACAGACCATGAAAAAAAGGTACTGTACCTATTAAAAAGGTACAGTTGGAGGGTATGGTATTATTATATAGGGGAGAGGTGACCGTACAGTGATATATGAGGGGAATAACACAGCTCCCGGCACACACTGATATGTGGTATTATTATATTGGGGAGAGGGGACAGTACAGTGATATATGAGGGGAATAACACAGCTCCCGGCACACACTGATATGTGGTATTATTATTATATAGGGGAGAGGGGACCGTACAGTGATATATGAGGGGGAATAACACAGCCCCCGGCACACACTGATATGTGGTATTATTATATAGGGAAGAGGGGACCGTACAGTAATATATGAGGGGGAATAACACAGCTCCCGGCACACACTGATATGTGGTATTATTATATAGGGGAGAGGGGACTGTACAGTGATATATGAGGGGGAATAACACAGCCCCCGGCACACGCTGATATGTGGTATTATTATTATATAGGGGAGAGGGGACCGTACAGTAATATATGAGGGGAATAACACAGCCCCCGGCACACACTGATATGTGGTATTATTATATAGGGGAGAGGTGACCGTACAGTGATATATGAGGGGAATAACACAGCTCCCGGCACACACTGATATGTGGTATTATTATATAGGGGAGAGGGGACCGTACAGTGATATATGAGGGGAATAACACAGCCCCCGGCATACACTGATATGTGGTATTATTATATAGGGGAGAGGGGACAGTACAGTGATATATGAGGGGAATAACACAGCTCCCGGCACACACTGATATGTGGTATTATTATTATATAGGGGAGAGGGGACCGTACAGTGATATATGAGGGGGAATAACACAGCCCCCGGCACACACTGATATGTGGTATTATTATATAGGGAAGAGGGGACCGTACAGTAATATATGAGGGGGAATAACACAGCTCCCGGCACACACTGATATGTGGTATTATTATATAGGGGAGAGGGGACTGTACAGTGATATATGAGGGGGAATAACACAGCCCCCGGCACACGCTGATATGTGGTATTATTATTATATAGGGGAGAGGGGACCGTACAGTGATATATGAGGGGAATAACACAGCTCCCGGCACACGCTGATATGTGGTATTATTATTATATAGGGGAGAGGGGACCATACAGTGATATATGAGGGGGAATAACACAGCCCCCGGCACACACTGATATGTGGTATTATTATTATATAGGGGAGAGGGGACCGTACAGTGATATATGAGGGGGAATAACATAGCCCCCGGCACACACTGATATGTGGTATTATTATTATACAGGGGAGAGGGGACTGTACAGTGATATATGAGGGGGAATAACACAGCTCCCGGCACACGCTGATATGTGGTATTATTATATAGGGGAGAGGGGACAGTACAGTGATATATGAGGGGGAATAACACAGCTCCCGGCACACACTGATATGTGGTATTATTATTATATAGGGGAGAGGGGACCGTACAGTGATATATGAGGGGGAATAACACAGCCCCCGGCACACACTGATATGTGGTATTATTATATAGGGGAGAGGTGACCGTACAGTGATATATGAGGGGAATAACACAGCTCCCGGCACACACTGATATGTGGTGTTATTATATAGGGGAGAGGGGACCGTACAGTGATATATGAGGGGGAATAACACAGCTCCCGGCACACGCTGATATGTGGTATTATTATATAGGGGAGAGGGGACAGTACAGTGATATATGAGGGGAATAACACAGCTCCCGGCACACACTGATATGTGGTATTATTATTATATAGGGGAGAGGGGACCGTACAGTGATATATGAGGGGGAATAACACAGCCCCCGGCACACACTGATATGTGGTATTATTATATAGGGAAGAGGGGACCGTACAGTAATATATGAGGGGGAATAACACAGCTCCCGGCACACACTGATATGTGGTATTATTATTATATAGGGGAGAGGGGACCGTACAGTGATATATGATTGGGAATAACACAGTCCCCGGCACACACTGATATGTGGTGTTATTATTATATAGGGGAGAGGGGACCGTACAGTGATATATGATTGGGAATAACACAGTCCCCGGCACACACTGATATGTGTTGTTATTATTATATAGGGGAGAGGGGATCGTACAGTGATATATGATTGGGAATAACACAGTCCCCGGCACACACTGATATGTGGTATTATTATTATATAGGGGAGAGGGGACCGTACAGTGATATGAGGGGAATAACACAGCTCCCGGCACACACTGATATGTGGTATTATTATTATATAGGGGAGAGGGGACCGTACAGTGATATATGAGGGGAATAACACAGCCCCCGGCACACACTGATATGTGGTATTATTATATAGGGGAGAGGTGACCGTACAGTGATATATGAGGGGAATAACACTGCCCCCGGCACACACTGATATGTGGTATTACATACCCTCCAACATTTTACACTGAAAAATCGGTACAAACCCGAAAAGGGGGCGTGGCCGCGGGTAAAGGGGGCGTGGCCACGCCCCTTTTCCTATACTTTCAATGGTAGTTTGGAGAGCCAAAAATCGGTACAGACCATGAAAAAAAGGTACTGTACCTATTAAAAAGGTACAGTTGGAGGGTATGGTATTATTATATAGGGGAGAGGTGACCGTACAGTGATATATGAGGGGAATAACACAGCTCCCGGCACACACTGATATGTGGTATTATTATATAGGGGAGAGGGGACAGTACAGTGATATATGAGGGGAATAACACAGCTCCCGGCACACACTGATATGTGGTATTATTATATAGGGGAGAGGGGACCGTACAGTGATATATGAGGGGGAATAACACAGCCCCCGGCACACACTGATATGTGGTATTATTATATAGGGAAGAGGGGACCGTACAGTAATATATGAGGGGGAATAACACAGCTCCCGGCACACACTGATATGTGGTATTATTATATAGGGGAGAGGGGACTGTACAGTGATATATGAGGGGGAATAACACAGCCCCCGGCACACGCTGATATGTGGTATTATTATTATATAGGGGAGAGGGGACCGTACAGTGATATATGAGGGGAATAACACAGCCCCCGGCACACACTGATATGTGGTATTATTATATAGGGGAGAGGTGACCGTACAGTGATATATGAGGGGAATAACACAGCTCCCGGCACACACTGATATGTGGTATTATTATATAGGGGAGAGGGGACCGTACAGTGATATATGAGGGGAATAACACAGCCCCCGGCATACACTGATATGTGGTATTATTATATAGGGGAGAGGGGACAGTACAGTGATATATGAGGGGAATAACACAGCTCCCGGCACACACTGATATGTGGTATTATTATTATATAGGGGAGAGGGGACCGTACAGTGATATATGAGGGGGAATAACACAGCCCCCGGCACACACTGATATGTGGTATTATTATATAGGGAAGAGGGGACCGTACAGTAATATATGAGGGGGAATAACACAGCTCCCGGCACACACTGATATGTGGTATTATTATATAGGGGAGAGGGGACTGTACAGTGATATATGAGGGGGAATAACACAGCCCCCGGCACACGCTGATATGTGGTATTATTATTATATAGGGGAGAGGGGACCGTACAGTGATATATGAGGGGAATAACACAGCTCCCGGCACACGCTGATATGTGGTATTATTATTATATAGGGGAGAGGGGACCATACAGTGATATATGAGGGGGAATAACACAGCCCCCGGCACACACTGATATGTGGTATTATTATTATATAGGGGAGAGGGGACTGTACAGTGATATATGAGGGGAATAACACAGCCCCCGGCACACACTGATATGTGGTATTATTATTATATAGGGGAGAGGGGACTGTACAGTGATATATGAGGGGGAATAACACAGCTCCCGGCACACGCTGATATGTGGTATTATTATATAGGGGAGAGGGGACAGTACAGTGATATATGAGGGGGAATAACACAGCTCCCGGCACACACTGATATGTGGTATTATTATTATATAGGGGAGAGGGGACCGTACAGTGATATATGAGGGGGAATAACACAGCCCCCGGCACACACTGATATGTGGTATTATTATATAGGGGAGAGGTGACCGTACAGTGATATATGAGGGGAATAACACAGCTCCCGGCACACACTGATATGTGGTGTTATTATTATATAGGGGAGAGGGGACCGTACAGTGATATATGAGGGGGAATAACACAGCCCCCGGCACACACTGATATGTGGTATTATTATATAGGGAAGAGGGGACCGTACAGTAATATATGAGGGGGAATAACACAGCTCCCGGCACACACTGATATGTGGTATTATTATTATATAGGGGAGAGGGGACCGTACAGTGATATATGATTGGGAATAACACAGTCCCCGGCACACACTGATATGTGGTGTTATTATTATATAGGGGAGAGGGGACCGTACAGTGATATATGATTGGGAATAACACAGTCCCCGGCACACACTGATATGTGTTATTATTATATAGGGGAGAGGGGACCGTACAGTGATATATGATTGGGAATAACACAGTCCCCGGCACACACTGATATGTGGTATTATTATTATATAGGGGAGAGGGGACCGTACAGTGATATATGAGGGGAATAACACAGCTCCCGGCACACACTGATATGTGGTATTATTATTATATAGGGGAGAGGGGACCGTACAGTGATATATGAGGGGGAATAACACAGCCCCCGGCACACACTGATATGTGGTATTATTATATAGGGAAGAGGGGACCGTACAGTAATATATGAGGGGGAATAACACAGCTCCCGGCACACACTGATATGTGGTATTATTATATAGGGGAGAGGGGACTGTACAGTGATGTATGAGGGGGAATAACACAGCCCCCGGCACACGCTGATATGTGGTATTATTATTATATAGGGGAGAGGGGACCGTACAGTGATATATGAGGGGAATAACACAGCCCCCGGCACACACTGATATGTGGTATTATTATATAGGGGAGAGGTGACCGTACAGTGATATATGAGGGGAATAACACAGCTCCCGGCACACACTGATATGTGGTATTATTATATAGGGGAGAGGGGACCGTACAGTGATATATGAGGGGAATAACACAGCCCCCGGCATACACTGATATGTGGTATTATTATATAGGGGAGAGGGGACAGTACAGTGATATATGAGGGGAATAACACAGCTCCCGGCACACACTGATATGTGGTATTATTATTATATAGGGGAGAGGGGACCGTACAGTGATATATGAGGGGGAATAACACAGCCCCCGGCACACACTGATATGTGGTATTATTATATAGGGAAGAGGGGACCGTACAGTAATATATGAGGGGGAATAACACAGCTCCCGGCACACCCTGATATGTGGTATTATTATATAGGGGAGAGGGGACTGTACAGTGATATATGAGGGGGAATAACACAGCCCCCGGCACACGCTGATATGTGGTATTATTATTATATAGGGGAGAGGGGACCGTACAGTGATATATGAGGGGAATAACACAGCTCCCGGCACACGCTGATATGTGGTATTATTATTATATAGGGGAGAGGGGACCATACAGTGATATATGAGGGGGAATAACACAGCCCCCGGCACACACTGATATGTGGTATTATTATTATATAGGGGAGAGGGGACTGTACAGTGATATATGAGGGGAATAACACAGCCCCCGGCACACACTGATATGTGGTATTATTATTATATAGGGGAGAGGGGACTGTACAGTGATATATGAGGGGGAATAACACAGCTCCTGGCACACGCTGATATGTGGTATTATTATATAGGGGAGAGGGGACAGTACAGTGATATATGAGGGGGAATAACACAGCTCCCGGCACACACTGATATGTGGTATTATTATTATATAGGGGAGAGGGGACCGTACAGTGATATATGAGGGGGAATAACACAGCCCCCGGCACACACTGATATGTGGTATTATTATATAGGGGAGAGGTGACCGTACAGTGATATATGAGGGGAATAACACTGCTCCCGGCACACACTGATATGTGGTGTTATTATATAGGGGAGAGGGGACCGTACAGTGATATATGAGGGGGAATAACACAGCTCCCGGCACACGCTGATATGTGGTATTATTATATAGGGGAGAGGGGACAGTACAGTGATATATGAGGGGAATAACACAGCTCCCGGCACACACTGAGTTATGGTATTATTATTATATAGGGGAGAGGGGACCGTACAGTGATATATGAGGGGGAATAACACAGCCCCCGGCACACACTGATATGTGGTATTATTATATAGGGAAGAGGGGACCGTACAGTAATATATGAGGGGGAATAACACAGCTCCCGGCACACACTGATATGTGGTATTATTATTATATAGGGGAGAGGGGACCGTACAGTGATATATGATTGGGAATAACACAGTCCCCGGCACACACTGATATGTGGTGTTATTATTATATAGGGGAGAGGGGACCGTACAGTGATATATGATTGGGAATAACACAGTCCTCGGCACACACTGATATGTGGTATTATTATATAGGGGAGAGGGGACCGTACAGTGATATATGATTGGGAATAACACAGTCCCCGGCACACACTGATATGTGGTATTATTATTATATAGGGGAGAGGGGACCGTACAGTGATATATGATTGGGAATAACACAGTCCCCGGCACACACTGATATGTGGTATTATTATATAGGGCAGAGGGGACCGTACAGTGATATATGAGGGGAATAACACAGCTCCCGGCACACACTGATATGTGGTATTATTATTATATAGGGGAGAGGGGACCGTACAGTGATATATGAGGGGAATAACACAGCCCCCGGCACACACTGATATGTGGTATTATTATATAGGGGAGAGGTGACCGTACAGTGATATATGAGGGGAATAACACAGCTCTCGGCACACACTGATATGTGGTGTTATTATATAGGGGAGAGGGGACCGTACAGTGATATATGAGGGGGAATAACACAGCTCCCGGCACACGCTGATATGTGGTATTATTATATAGGGGAGAGGGGACAGTACAGTGATATATGGGGAATAACACAGCTCCCGGCACACACTGATATGTGGTATTATTATTAAATAGGGGAGAGGGGACCGTACAGTGATATATGAGGGGGAATAACACAGCCCCCGGCACACACTGATATGTGGTGTTATTATATAGGGGAGAGGGGACCGTACAGTGATATATGAGGGGGAATAACACAGCTCCCGGCACACGCTGATATGTGGTATTATTATATAGGGGAGAGGGGACAGTACAGTGATATATGAGGGGAATAACACAGCTCCCGGCACACACTGATATGTGGTATTATTATTATATAGGGGAGAGGGGACCGTACAGTGATATATGAGGGGGAATAACACAGCCCCCGGCACACACTGATATGTGGTATTATTATATAGGGAAGAGGGGACCGTACAGTAATACATGAGGGGGAATAACATAGCTCCCGGCACACACTGATATGTGGTATTATTATATAGGGGAGAGGGGACTGTACAGTGATATATGAGGGGGAATAACACAGCCCCCAGCACACACTGATATGTGGTATTATTATATAGGGAAGAGGGGACCGTACAGTAATATATGAGGGGGAATAACACAGCTCCCGGCACACACTGATATGTGGTATTATTATATAGGGGAGAGGGGACTGTACAGTGATATATGAGGGGGAATAACACAGCCCCCGGCACACGCTGATATGTGGTATTATTATAATATAGGGGAGAGGGGACCGTACAGTGATATATGATTGGGAATAACACAGTCCCCGGCACACACTGATATGTGGTATTATTATTATATAGGGGAGAGGGGACCATACAGTGATATATGATTGGGAATAACACAGTCCCCGGCACACACTGATATGTGGTATTATTATATAGGGGAGAGGGGACCGTACAGTGATATATGAGGGGAATAACACAGCTCCCGGCACACACTGATATGTGGTATTATTATTATATAGGGGAGAGGTGACCGTACAGTGATATATGAGGGGGAATAACACAGCTCCCGGCACACACTGATATGTGGTGTTATTATATAGGGGAGAGGGGACCGTACAGTGATATATGAGGGGGAATAACACAGCTCCCGGCACACGCTGATATGTGGTATTATTATATATAAGGGAGAGGGGACAGTACAGTGATATATGAGGGGAATAACACAGCTCCCGGCTCACACTGATATGTGGTATTATTATTATATAGGGGAGAGGGGACCGTACAGTGATATATGAGGGGGAATAACACAGCCCCCGGCACACACTGATATGTGGTATTATTATATAGGGAAGAGGGGACCGTACAGTAATATATGAGGGGGAATAACACAGCTCCCGGCACACACTGATATGTGGTATTATTATATAGGGGAGAGGGGACTGTACAGTGATATATGAGGGGGAATAACACAGCCCCCGGCACACCCTGATATGTGGTATTATTATTATATAGGGGAGAGGGGACCGTACAGTGATATATGAGGGGAATAACACAGCTCCCGGCACACGCTGATATGTGGTATTATTATTATATAGGGGAGAGGGGACCATACAGTGATATATGAGGGGGAATAACACAGCCCCCGGCACACACTATGTGGTATTATTATTATATAGGGGAGAGGGGACTGTACAGTGATATATGAGGGGGAATAACACAGCCCCGGCACACACTGATATGTGGTATTATTATTATATAGGGGAGAGGGGACCGTACAGTGATATATGAGGGGGAATAACACAGCTCCCGGCACACACTGATATGTGTATTATTATTATTATTATTATTATATAGGGGAGAGGGGACTGCACAGTGATATATGAGGGGGGAAAAACACAGCTCCCGGCACACACTGATATGTGGCATTATTATTATTATATAGGGGAGAGGGGACCGTACAGTGATATATGAGGGGGAATAACACAGCCCCCGGCACACACGATATGTGGTATTATTATTATATAGGGGAGAGGGGACCGTACAGTGATATATGAGGGGGAATAACACAGCACCCGGCACACACTGATATGTGTATTATTATTATTATATAGGGGAGAGGGGACTGCACAGTGATATATGAGGGGGGAAAACACAGCTCCCGGCACTCACTGATATGTGGTATTATTATATAGGGGAGAGGGGACCGTACAGTGATATATGAGGGGGAATAACGCAGCTCCCGGCACACACTGATATGTGGTATTATTATATAGGGGAGAGGTGACCGTACAGTGATATATGAGGGGAATAACACAGCTCCCGGCACACACTGATATGTGGTATTATTATATAGGGGAGAGGGGACCGTACAGTGATATATGAGGGGAATAACACAGCCCCCGGCATACACTGATATGTGTTATTATTATATAGGGGAGAGGGGACCGTACAGTGATATATGATTGGGAATAACACAGTCCCCGGCACACACTGATATGTGGTATTATTATTATATAGGGGAGAGGGGACCGTACAGTGATATGAGGGGAATAACACAGCTCCCGGCACACACTGATATGTGGTATTATTATTATATAGGGGAGAGGGGACCGTACAGTGATATATGAGGGGAATAACACAGCCCCCGGCACACACTGATATGTGGTATTATTATATAGGGGAGAGGTGACCGTACAGTGATATATGAGGGGAATAACACAGCCCCCGGCACACACTGATATGTGGTATTACATACCCTCCAACATTTTACACTGAAAAATCGGTACAAACCCGAAAAGGGGGCGTGGCCGCGGGTAAAGGGGGCGTGGCCACGCCCCTTTTCCTATACTTTCAATGGTAGTTTGGAGAGCCAAAAATCGGTACAGACCATGAAAAAAAGGTACTGTACCTATTAAAAAGGTACAGTTGGAGGGTATGGTATTATTATATAGGGGAGAGGTGACCGTACAGTGATATATGAGGGGAATAACACAGCTCCCGGCACACACTGATATGTGGTATTATTATATAGGGGAGAGGGGACAGTACAGTGATATATGAGGGGAATAACACAGCTCCCGGCACACACTGATATGTGGTATTATTATTATATAGGGGAGAGGGGACCGTACAGTGATATATGAGGGGGAATAACACAGCCCCCGGCACACACTGATATGTGGTATTATTATATAGGGAAGAGGGGACCGTACAGTAATATATGAGGGGGAATAACACAGCTCCCGGCACACACTGATATGTGGTATTATTATATAGGGGAGAGGGGACTGTACAGTGATATATGAGGGGGAATAACACAGCCCCCGGCACACGCTGATATGTGGTATTATTATTATATAGGGGAGAGGGGACCGTACAGTGATATATGAGGGGAATAACACAGCCCCCGGCACACACTGATATGTGGTATTATTATATAGGGGAGAGGTGACCGTACAGTGATATATGAGGGGAATAACACAGCTCCCGGCACACACTGATATGTGGTATTATTATATAGGGGAGAGGGGACCGTACAGTGATATATGAGGGGAATAACACAGCCCCCGGCATACACTGATATGTGGTATTATTATATAGGGGAGAGGGGACAGTACAGTGATATATGAGGGGAATAACACAGCTCCCGGCACACACTGATATGTGGTATTATTATTATATAGGGGAGAGGGGACCGTACAGTGATATATGAGGGGGAATAACACAGCCCCCGGCACACACTGATATGTGGTATTATTATATAGGGAAGAGGGGACCGTACAGTAATATATGAGGGGGAATAACACAGCTCCCGGCACACACTGATATGTGGTATTATTATATAGGGGAGAGGGGACTGTACAGTGATATATGAGGGGGAATAACACAGCCCCCGGCACACGCTGATATGTGGTATTATTATTATATAGGGGAGAGGGGACCGTACAGTGATATATGAGGGGAATAACACAGCTCCCGGCACACGCTGATATGTGGTATTATTATTATATAGGGGAGAGGGGACCATACAGTGATATATGAGGGGGAATAACACAGCCCCCGGCACACACTGATATGTGGTATTATTATTATATAGGGGAGAGGGGACTGTACAGTGATATATGAGGGGAATAACACAGCCCCCGGCACACACTGATATGTGGTATTATTATTATATAGGGGAGAGGGGACTGTACAGTGATATATGAGGGGGAATAACACAGCTCCCGGCACACGCTGATATGTGGTATTATTATATAGGGGAGAGGGGACAGTACAGTGATATATGAGGGGGAATAACACAGCTCCCGGCACACACTGATATGTGGTATTATTATTATATAGGGGAGAGGGGACCGTACAGTGATATATGAGGGGGAATAACACAGCCCCCGGCACACACTGATATGTGGTATTATTATATAGGGGAGAGGTGACCGTACAGTGATATATGAGGGGAATAACACTGCTCCCGGCACACACTGATATGTGGTGTTATTATATAGGGGAGAGGGGACCGTACAGTGATATATGAGGGGGAATAACACAGCTCCCGGCACACGCTGATATGTGGTATTATTATATAGGGGAGAGGGGACAGTACAGTGATATATGAGGGGAATAACACAGCTCCCGGCACACACTGAGTTGTGGTATTATTATTATATAGGGGAGAGGGGACCGTACAGTGATATATGAGGGGGAATAACACAGCCCCCGGCACACACTGATATGTGGTATTATTATATAGGGAAGAGGGGACCGTACAGTAATATATGAGGGGGAATAACACAGCTCCCGGCACACACTGATATGTGGTATTATTATTATATAGGGGAGAGGGGACCGTACAGTGATATATGATTGGGAATAACACAGTCCCCGGCACACACTGATATGTGGTGTTATTATTATATAGGGGAGAGGGGACCGTACAGTGATATATGATTGGGAATAACACAGTCCTCGGCACACACTGATATGTGGTATTATTATATAGGGGAGAGGGGACCGTACAGTGATATATGATTGGGAATAACACAGTCCCCGGCACACACTGATATGTGGTATTATTATTATATAGGGGAGAGGGGACCGTACAGTGATATATGATTGGGAACAACACAGTCCCCGACACACACTGATATGTGGTATTATTATATAGGGGAGAGGGGACCGTACAGTGATATATGAGGGGAATAACACAGCTCCCGGCACACACTGATATGTGGTATTATTATATAGGGGAGAGGTGACCGTACAGTGATATATGAGGGGAATAACACAGCTCTCGGCACACACTGATATGTGGTGTTATTATATAGGGGAGAGGGGACCGTACAGTGATATATGAGGGGGAATAACACAGCTCCCGGCACACGCTGATATGTGGTATTATTATATAGGGGAGAGGGGACAGTACAGTGATATATGGGGAATAACACAGCTCCCGGCACACACTGATATGTGGTATTATTATTAAATAGGGGAGAGGGGACCGTACAGTGATATATGAGGGGGAATAACACAGCCCCCGGCACACACTGATATGTGGTGTTATTATATAGGGGAGAGGGGACCGTACAGTGATATATGAGGGGGAATAACACAGCTCCCGGCACACGCTGATATGTGGTATTATTATATAGGGGAGAGGGGACAGTACAGTGATATATGAGGGGAATAACACAGCTCCCGGCACACACTGATATGTGGTATTATTATTATATAGGGGAGAGGGGACCGTACAGTGATATATGAGGGGGAATAACACAGCCCCCGGCACACACTGATATGTGGTATTATTATATAGGGAAGAGGGGACCGTACAGTAATACATGAGGGGGAATAACATAGCTCCCGGCACACACTGATATGTGGTATTATTATATAGGGGAGAGGGGACTGTACAGTGATATATGAGGGGGAATAACACAGCCCCCAGCACACACTGATATGTGGTATTATTATATAGGGAAGAGGGGACCGTACAGTAATATATGAGGGGGAATAACACAGCTCCCGGCACACACTGATATGTGGTATTATTATATAGGGGAGAGGGGACTGTACAGTGATATATGAGGGGGAATAACACAGCCCCCGGCACACGCTGATATGTGGTATTATTATAATATAGGGGAGAGGGGACCGTACAGTGATATATGATTGGGAATAACACAGTCCCCGGCACACACTGATATGTGGTATTATTATTATATAGGGGAGAGGGGACCATACAGTGATATATGATTGGGAATAACACAGTCCCCGGCACACACTGATATGTGGTATTATTATATAGGGGAGAGGGGACCGTACAGTGATATATGAGGGGAATAACACAGCTCCCGGCACACACTGATATGTGGTATTATTATTATATAGGGGAGAGGTGACCGTACAGTGATATATGAGGGGGAATAACACAGCTCCCGGCACACACTGATATGTGGTGTTATTATATAGGGGAGAGGGGACCGTACAGTGATATATGAGGGGGAATAACACAGCTCCCGGCACACGCTGATATGTGGTATTATTATATATAAGGGAGAGGGGACAGTACAGTGATATATGAGGGGAATAACACAGCTCCCGGCTCACACTGATATGTGGTATTATTATTATATAGGGGAGAGGGGACCGTACAGTGATATATGAGGGGGAATAACACAGCCCCCGGCACACACTGATATGTGGTATTATTATATAGGGAAGAGGGGACCGTACAGTAATATATGAGGGGGAATAACACAGCTCCCGGCACACACTGATATGTGGTATTATTATATAGGGGAGAGGGGACTGTACAGTGATATATGAGGGGGAATAACACAGCCCCCGGCACACGCTGATATGTGGTATTATTATTATATAGGGGAGAGGGGACCGTACAGTGATATATGAGGGGAATAACACAGCTCCTGGCACACGCTGATATGTGGTATTATTATTATATAGGGGAGAGGGGACCATACAGTGATATATGAGGGGGAATAACACAGCCCCCGGCACACACTATGTGGTATTATTATTATATAGGGGAGAGGGGACTGTACAGTGATATATGAGGGGGAATAACACAGCCCCGGCACACACTGATATGTGGTATTATTATTATATAGGGGAGAGGGGACCGTACAGTGATATATGAGGGGGAATAACACAGCTCCCGGCACACACTGATATCTGTATTATTATTATTATTATATAGGGGAGAGGGGACTGCACAGTGATATATGAGGGGGGAAAAACACAGCTCCCGGCACACACTGATATGTGGCATTATTATTATTTAGGGGAGAGGGGACCGTACAGTGATATATGAGGGGGAATAACACAGCCCCCGGCACACACGATATGTGGTATTATTATTATATAGGGGAGAGGGGACCGTACAGTGATATATGAGGGGGAATAACACAGCACCCGGCACACACTGATATGTGTATTATTATTATTATTATTATATAGGGGAGAGGGGACTGCACAGTGATATATGAGGGGGGAAAACACAGCTCCCGGCACTCACTGATATGTGGTATTATTATATAGGGGAGAGGGGACCGTACAGTGATATATGAGGGGGAATAACGCAGCTCCCGGCACACACTGATATGTGGTATTATTATTATTATTATATAAGGGAGAGGGGACCTTACAGTGATATATGAGGGGGAATAACACAGCTCCCGTCACACACTGATATGTGGTATTATTATTATATAGGGGAGAGGGGACCGTACAGTGATATATGAGGGGGAATAACACAGCTCCCGGCACACACTGATATGTGGTATTATTATTATTATTATTATTATTATTATTATTATAAAAGGGGAGCAGCCTCTGGTGTGTGACCTATGTTTGTGATATTGCTGTGAATTTGGAAAAGTGACAATTAGACATTTGATGTAAAGAAACTAAGGGGGTAATTCCAAGTTGATCGCAGCAGGAATTTTTTTTAGCAATTGGCCAAAACCATGGCCCTCATTCCGAGTTGATCGGTCGCAAGGCGAATGTAGCAGAGTTACACACGCTAAGCCGCCGCCTACTGGGAGTGAATCTTAGCTTCTTAAAATTGCGACCGATGTATTCGCAATATTGCGATTACTAACTACTTAGCAGTTTCAGAGTAGCTCCAGACTTACTCTGCCTGTGCGATCATTTCAGTGCTTGTCATTCCTGGTTGACGTCACAAACACACCCAGCGTTCGCCCAGGCACTCCCACCGTTTCCCCGGCCACTCCTGCGTTTTTTCCGGAAACGGTAGCGTTTTCAGCCACACGCCCCTGAAACGCCGTGTTTCCGCCCAGTAACACCCATTTCCTGTCAATCACATTACGATCGCCGGAGCGAAGAAAAAGCCGTGAGTAAAATTACTTTCATCATAGTAAAGTTACTTGGCGCAGTCGCAGTGCGAACATTGCGCATGCGTACTAAGCGGATTTTCACTGCGATGCGATGAAAAATACCGAGCGAACAACTCGGAATGAGGGCCCATGTGCACTGCAGGAGAGACAGATTTAACATGTGCAGGGAGAGTTAGATTTGGGTGGGGTGTGTTCAATCTGCAATCTAATTTGCAGTGTAAAAATAAAGCTGCCAGGATTTACCCTGCACAGAAATAAAATAACCCACCCAAATCTAACTCTTTCTGCACATGTTATATTTGCCTCCCCTGCAGTGCACATGGTTTTGCCCAACTGCTAACAAAATTCCTGCTGCGATCAACTTGGAATTACCCCCTAAATCCAGTGCTAAAATTTCCAACAAAATTAAAGAAAGTCCAAAAACCAAAAGTTATTACTATAGCTGAGAGCTGCCACGAGGCGGGGGGACTCGAATGGCAGCCATTTTGTCAGTTTGATATGCGGTCGAGTCCGGTGTATTATACGGTGCATAGAGCTTGCTTATCCCTAGTGCCCCTGTGTATTTTAGCTAGGGGATTCAGACACTACTTCAGCATTGCCCTGTAGCCTGCAATTCCTATGCCGTCACTCGCTCCATAGCTGAGGGCTGCCACGGGGCAGGGGGACTTGGGCGGCAGCCGTTTTGTCACTTTGCTGTGCGGTCGAGTCCCTAATGCCTTATCCGTAATGCCCCTGTATATTTTAGCTAGGGGATTCAGACGCTCCTTTAGCCTTTCCCTGTAGCCAGCAAAACCTATGCCGTCACTGGCTCCATAGCTGAGGGCTTCCATGAGGCATGGGGTCACGGGCGGCAGCCATTTTGTCAACTCTCTTTGAGATTGAGTCAAGGGCATAGCTACTGTACCATACTGTAGGTGCAGGCAGTGCAGCTGCTATGGGGCCCAGAGCTGAGAAGGGCACATCTCCTCTGTCAAAGTTATATGTGTTACTGTATATACATTTTTCTCCATTGGGTGGTACAGTACGTAGGGGTCCTTTCAAACTTTTTACATGGGGCCTGCAATATGCTGTACTGTATCTAAGTATGCCCTTGGACCTGCTCAATGTAGTGTGGTATAAAATGATCTGTAGGCATTTTAATGTTATATGGACCAGAGCGCTGCAGTAAAGCACAATATGAACGGGGAGCACTATATATAATAATGTGAATTGGGGGTACTGTGTGGCATAATGTGTAGTGGCAGCTCTGAAATGTGACATTACAGTACTGTAGGGTGAACTTATTCACTACTATGATTCATAAAAGTGACTAGGGCACTTCTATGGGGCATAACATTAAATAAGGCTCTACTATGGTTCAGAAAATGAACTACAATACAGTACTGTAGGACACTATTATAGGGCATACAGTTAAAAACTGCTGCAGAGAAGAGTCTCTACAAGCATTGGGATGGGGGCCCCTTCAAAATGTTGCTATGGGTCCCTCAAGGTTCTAGCTACGCCCCTGAGTCTGGTGTATCGTATGGTGCATTGAGCTCGCTTATCCCCATAGCCCCCTGTGTTTTTTAACTAGCATATTGAGATGCACATATTTAGGCCTCCAGTATTCAATATACAGTAAGCAGCATTGCTGGTAGGCAACAATTGAAGACTTTACATACAGTAGTGACATGTACTGTATGTAATGCTGGTACAGTACGTCAGTCATCCCTTATGCTGTACAGTACTGTATGTCTCACAGGGCCCATGCACTTCCAAGGAGGGTTATTCAGCTGTTTTATACAGGATAGTAATTGCAGTCCATAACACTGATGAGGTATTTTCAGTACAGTACTGTACAGTACAGTATACAGTACTTAAATTTGAACATCAGATACTATATAGTAAACATGTACAGTATTAGCTTCTAGCATAAAACAGTTGCAAATTTTCACATGTGTCAATTTTAGACTACAGTATTCATTAATGTTTTTTCTCCACACAGGAGTTACGGTCGGACAACATGCCAGTAACTATCAACAAAACTATGAGCAAGATAATCGCCAACATGAAAAAAAGAAAAGAAAACCATCATAGAGATCCAGGCATGGCTCAAGGAAAGTGGCATTATAGTCACTTCAGAAACGGTGCGCTATCATGCTTTCGAGAGAACAACGCCCAGATTAGTATTTCCTACAAAATGCACATGGTACGTACTGTACTGTAATGTTTAACTGACTTACTGTACATAATAGTCAATTTTGTTGGAATAGTAAATAAAAAAAGGAATACTTTATCTTCCTGTCATTATGCTGTTCATTAATTCATATTTTTCATACTGTATTGTACTGTAGGAGAGCGCAAGAAATTGTGGAGGAACTAACTCGTGAGGATAATGAGCGTACTGCTTCGCAAGTAAAACAAATTCTCCATTCCAAGTATAACCTGGACATATCGGCCACCAGCGTCAGAAGGATGCGACGGAAAATGGGATGGACCTTTGGCGCTACAAGGTAATATACTGTAAGCCAGTGGTTCCCAAACTTTTTTGAATCACGGCACCCTAGAGTATCAGAATTTTTTTCACGGCACCCCTAAGCCAATAGTTTCTTATTGGAAAATTTAGAAAGAAATATTACATTAAGTAAATTGTCTTTATATGTCATCCTTAGGGTAACTTATGTGGTGAGGGACCAGATTTGCTTCTGATTGTCAATACATTTTATGATTGGCAGCCATTAACACTGGCTTTGCTTTTTTACATTGACCATGCAGAATTTGAATTGGTTCTGGACCACCAACCCGAGGCACCCCTGCAAGTGTCCCAAGGCACCCCAGGGAGCCACGGCACACAGTTTGGGAACCACTGCTGTAAGCAGTATAAAGCAGAAATGCACACTATTTCAGTTAATCCCTTGATAAGTGACAAAACAATGACGTAAATCAATATACAGTGTGTACTGTATGTATGTGTGTATGTATGTATATATATATATTTATATATATATGTGTTTCAAGCAGTACTCCCAATAATCAGATACAATAGCTGGTAACTTCCTACAGTAGGTAACATGGCGGGTTCACTCTATATCAACAGTCAGGTGGCACTCAGATGAATAAACAGGCAGTTGTAAAGGCAACGTTTCGAAGCAGTTTACGTCGTCATCAGGACGAAGTAAACTGCTTCGAAACGTTGCATTTCCAACTGCCTGTTTATTCATCTGAGTGCCGCCTGACTGTTCATATACAGTATATATATATATATATATATATATATATTACTGTATACAGTACAGTATATACTGTACAGGTATATACTGTATTGTTTTTAGCCTGAATATAGTGTGTGTGTGTGTGTATATATATATATATATATATATATATATATAGTACTGTGTATATACTGTACTGTATATCTACTGTATAAGGTATACAGTATATATACAGTACAGTATGTACAGTATACTGTACATACTGTCATCTATTTAATTACTCTATATGATTAATTATGTTTGGCTCTTCACAGGATATCTCCCATGATAAGAGATATGAATAAAGAAAAGAGAGTTGAACAGGCACGGCGATGGATTGAGAGTGGTGAAACATTTCATGATGTCATTTTCACAGATGAATCGTCTGTTGCCCTTGAGAGGTTCTCCCGAATGTCATTCCGGAAACGTCACCATATCTCATTAAAGCCACGTCCAAAGCATCCATTGAAGGTCCATCTTTGGGGAGGCATATCACGATTAGGAGCTGGTCCCCTATTATTTTTCGAAGGTACTTTATTCTGTGCCTCTGTTCTGTAAAAATACATGCTGTACTGTACAATACATGTAAATTAACAATAGAATGAGTTGCTTGTTAATGAACGACATTTTCTTATTTCTGTAGGGATTATAGATAAGCAATTCTTTCAAGAAAAAATAGTAGAGGGATGTATGGTGCCATTCGTGAGTCAATATTACCCATCTCATCACAGGCTATTCCAAGACAATGATCCCAGACACGCTGCCTCAGCTAAATTCATGGAAGAGAAAGGTATCAATTGGGAACGTACACCACCAGAGTGAGTATTGTTTTAATACTGTACAAGTAATGTTTGGATAGCACTGTAGTACTGTAAATGTATTTTCTCTGACGTCCTAGTGGATGCTGGGACTCCGTAAGGACCATGGGGAATAGCGGCTCCGCAGGAGACAGGGCACAATAATAAAAGCTTTAGGATCAGGTGGTGTGCACTGGCTCCTCCCCCTATGACCCTCCTCCAAGCCTCAGTTAGATTTTTGTGCCCGGCCGAGAAGGGTGCAAGCTAGGTGGCTCTCCTGAGCTGCTTAGAATAAAAGTTTAATTTAGGTTTTTTATTTTCAGTGAGTCCTGCTGGCAACAGGCTCACTGCTACGAGGGACTTAGGGGAGAAGAAGTGAACTCACCTGCGTGCAGGATGGATTTGCTTCTTAGGCTACTGGACACCATTAGCTCCAGAGGGATCAAACACAGGCCCAGCCATGGAGTCCGGTCCCGGAGCCGCGCCGCCGGCCCCCTTGCAGATGCCGAAGAAAGAAGGTCCAGAGGTCCAGAAATCGGCGGCAGAAGACTTTTCAGTCTTCATGAGGTAGCGCACAGCACTGCAGCTGTGCGCCATTGTTGTCAGCACACTTCACACCAGCGGTCACTGAGGGTGCAGGGCGCTGGGGGGGGCGCCCTGGGCAGCAATGAAAGTACCTTTACTGGCTAAAATACATCACATATAGCCTCTGGGGCTATATGGATGTATTTAACCCCTGCCAGGATGTCAGAAAAACGGGAGAAGAAGCCTGCCGAAAAGGGGGCGGGGCCTATTCTCCTCAGCACACAGCGCCATTTTCCCTCACAGAAATGCTGGTGGGAAGGCTCCCAGGCTCTCCCCTGCACTGCACTACAGAAACAGGGTTAAAACAGAGAGGGGGGGGCACTTTTTTGGCGATATAATTACATATGTGAAAATGCTATAAGGGAAAACACTTGTATAAGGGGTTGTCCCTGTATAATTATAGCGTTTTTGGTGTGTCCTGGCAAACTCTCCCTCTGTCTCCCCAAAGGGCTAGTGGGGTCCTGTCCTCTATCAGAACATTCCCTGTGTGTGTGCTGTGTGTCGGTACGTGTGTGTCGACATGTAGGAGGACGATGTTGGTGAGGAGGCGGAGCAATTGCCTGTATTGGTGATGTCACTCTCTAGGGAGTCGACACCGGAATGGATGGCTTATTTAGGAATTACGTGATAATGTCAACACGCTGCAAGGTCGGTTGACGACATGAGACGGCCGGCAAACAAATTAGTACCTGTCCAGGCGTCTCAGACACCGTCAGGGGCTTTTAAAAACGCCCATTTACCTCAGTCGGTCGACACAGACACGGACACTGACTCCAGTGTCGACGGTGAAGAAACAAACGTATTTTCCTTTAGGGCCACACGTTACATGTTAAGGGCAATAAAGGAGGTGTTACATATTTCTGATACTACAAGTACCACAAATAAGGGTATTATGTAGGGTGTGAAGAAACTACCTGTAGTTTATCCTGAATCAGATAAAATAAATGAAGTGTGTGATGATACGTGGGTTTCCTCCGATAGAAAATTATTGGCGGTATACCCTTTCCCGCCAGAAGTTAGGGCGAGTTGGGAAACACCCCTTAGGGTGGATAAGGCGCTCACACGCTTAGCAAAACAAGTGGCGGTACCGTCTCCAGATAGGGCCGCCCTCAAGGAGCCAGCTGATAGGAGGCTGGAAAATATCCTAAAAAGTATATACACACATACTGGTGTTATACTGCGACCAGCGATCGCCTCAGCCTGGATGTGCAGCGCTGGGGTGGCTTGGTCGGATTCCCTGACTGAAAATATTGATACCCTTGACAGGGACAGTATTTTATTGACTATAGAGCATTTAAAGGATGCATTTCTATATATGCGAGATGCACAGAGGGATATTTGCACTCTGGCATCAAGAGTAAGTGCGATGTCCATATCTGCCAGAAGATGTTTATGGACACGACAGTGGTCAGGTGATGCAGATTCCAAACGGCACATGGAAGTATTGCCGTATAAAGGGGAGGAGTTATTTGGGGTCGGTCCATCGGACCTGGTGGCCACGGCAACAGCTGGAAAATCCACCTTTTTTACCCTAAGTCACATCTCAGCAGAAAAAGACACCGTCTTTTCAGCCTCAGTCCTTTCGTCCCCATAAGGGCAAGCGGGCAAAAGGCCAGTCATATCTGCCCAGGGATAGAGGAAAGGGAAGAAGACTGCAGCAGGCAGCCCATTCCCAGGAACAGAAGCCCTCCACCGCTTCTGCCAAGTCCTCAGCATGACGCTGGGGCCGTACAAGCGGACTCAGGTGCGGTGGGGGGGTCGTCTCAAGAGTTTCAGCACGCAGTGGGCTCACTCGCAAGGGGACCCCTGGATCCTACAGGTAGTATCCCAGGGGTACAGATTGGAAATTCGAGACGTCTCTCCCTCGCAGGTTCCTGAAGTCTGCTTTACCAACGTCTCCCTCCGACACGGAGGCAGTATTGGAAACAATTCACAGGCTGTATTCCCAGCAGGTGATAATCAAAGTACCCCTCCTACAACAAGGGAAGGGGTATTATTCCACACTATATTGTGGTACTGAAGCCAGACGGCTCGGTGAGATCTGAAATATTTGAACACTTACATACAAGGGTTCAAATCAAGATGGAGTCACTCAGAGCAGTGATAACGAACCAGGAAGAAGGGGACGATATGGTGTCACTGGATATCAGGGATGCTTACCTACATGTCCAAATTTGCCCTTCTCACCAAGGGTACCTCAGGTTCGTGGTACAGAACTGTCACTATCAGTTCAGACGCTGCCGTTTGGATTGTCCACGGCACCCCGGGTCGTTACCAAGGTAATGGCCGAAATGATGATTCTTCTTAAAAGAAATATGGACGATTTCCTGATAAGGGCAAGGTCCAGAGAACAGTTGGAGGTCGGAGTAGCACTATCTCAAGTAGTTCTACGACAGCACGAGTGGATTCTAAATATTCCAAAATCGCAGCTTTTTCCGACGACACGTCTACTGTTCCTAGGGATGATTCTGGACACAGTCCAGAAAAGGATGTTTATCCCGGAGAAGAAAGCCAGGGAGTTATCCGAGCTAGTCAGGAACCTCCTAAAACCAGTGTCAGTGCATCATTGCACAAGGGTCCTGTGAAAAATTGTGGTTTCTTACAAAGCGATCCCATTCGGTAGATTTCACGCAAGAACCTTTCAGTGGGATCTGCTGGAAAAATGGTCCCGATCGCATCTTCAGATGCATCAGCGGATAACCCTGTCTCCAAGGACAAGGGTGTTTCTTCTGCGGTGGCTGCAGAGTGCTCATCTATGAAAGGGCCGCAGATTCGGCATTCAGGACTGGGTCCTGGTGACCACGGATGCCAGCCTGAGAGGCTGGGGAGCAGTCACACAAGGAAAAAATTTCCAGGCAGTGTGATCAAGTCTGGAGACTTCTCTCCACATAAATATACTGGAGCTAAGGGCAATTTACAATGCTCTAAGCTTAGCAAGACCTCTGCTTCAAGGTCAGCCGGTATTGATCCAGTGGGACAACATCACGGCAGTCGCCCATGTAAACAAACAGGGCGGCACAAGAAGCAGGAGGGCAATGGCAGAAACTGCAAGGATTCTTCGCTGGGCGGAAAATCATGTGATAACACTCTCAGCAGTGTTCATTCCGGGAGTGGAAAAATGGGAAGCAGTCTTCCTCAGCAGGCATGACCTCCACCCGGGAGAGTGGGGACTTCATCGGGAAGTCTTCCACATGATTGTAAACCGTTGGGAAAAACCAAAGGTGGACATGATGGCGTCCCGTCTCAACAAAAAATTAGACAGATATTGCGCCAGGTCAAGGGACCCTCAGGCAATAGCAGTGGACGCTCTGGTAACACCGTGGGTGTACCAGTCAGTGTATGTGTTCCCTCCTATGCCTCTCATACCAAAAGTACTGAGAATCATAAGAAGGAGAGGAGTAAGAACGATACTCGTGGTTCCGGATTGGCCAAGAGGGACTTGGTGCCCGGAACTTCAAGAGATGCTCACGGAAGACCCGTGGCTTTTACCTCTAAGAAAGGACCTGCCTCAGCAGGGGCCTTGTCTGTTCCAAGACTTACCGCGGCTGCGTTTGACGGCATGGCGGTTGAACGCCGGATCCTGAAGGAAAAAAGGCATTCCAGATGAAGTCATCCCTACCCTGGTCGAAGCCAGGAAGGATGTAACCGCAAAACATTTTCACCGCATTTGGCGAAAATATGTTGCGTGGTGCGAGGCCAAGAAGGCCCCTACAGAGGAATTCCAACTGGGTCGTTTCCTACATTTCCTGAAAACAGGACTGTCTATGGGCCTAAAATTAGGGTCCATTAAGGTTCAAATTTCGGCCCTGTCGAATTTCTTCCAGAAAGAACTGGCTTTAGTGCCTGAAGTTCAGACGTTTTGTAAAAGGGGTACTGCATATACAGCCTCCTTTTGTGCCTCCATTGGCACCTTGGGATCTCAATGTTGTTTTGAGTTTCCTAAAGTCACATTGGTTTGAACCAATCACCACTGTGGACTTAAAATATCTCACATGGAAGGTGACGATGCTGTTAGCCCTGGCTTCAGCCAGGCGTGTGTCAGAATTGGCGGCTTTATCATATAAAAGCCCTTACTTAATTTTTTCATTCTGACAGGGCAGAATTGAGGACTCGTCCTCAATTTCTCCTTAAGGTGGTTTCAGCGTTTCACGTGAATCAGCCTATTGTGGTGCCTGCGGCTACTAGGGACTTGGAGGACTCCAAGTTACTTGACGTTGTCAGGGCCCTGAAAATATATGTTTCCAGGACGGCTGGAGTCAGAAAATCTGACTCGCTGTTTAGCCTGTATGCACCCAACAAGATGGATGCTCCTGCTTCTAAGCAGACGATTGCTCGCTGGATTTGTAATACAATTCAGCTTACACATTCTGTGGCAGGCCTGCCACAGCCAAAATCTGTAAAAGCCCATTCCACAAGGAAGTGGGCTCATCTTGGGCGGCTGCCCGAGGGGTCTCGGCTTTGCAACTTTGCCGAGCAGTTACTTGGTCAGGGGCAAACACGTTTGCTAAATTCTACAAATTCGATACCCTGGCTGAGGGGGACCTGGAGTTCTCTCATTCGGTGCTGCAGAGTCATCCGCACTCTCCCGCCCGTTTGGGAGCTTTGGTATAATCCCCATGGTCCTTACGGAGTCCCAGCATCCACTAGGACGTCAGAGAAAATAAGATTTTACTTACCGATAAATCTATTTCTCGTAGTCCGTAGTGGATGCTGGGCGCCCATCCCAAGTGCGGATTGTCTGCAATACTTGTACATAGTTATTGTTACAAAAATCGGGTTATTCTTGTTGTGAGCCATCTTTTCAGAGGCTCCTTCGTTGTTATCATACTGTTAACTGGGTTCAGATCACAGGTTATACGGTGTGATTGGTGTGGCTGGTATGAGTCTTACCCGGGATTCAATATCCTTCCTTATTATGCACGCTCGTCCGGGCACAGTATCCTAACTGAGGCTTGGAGGAGGGTCATAGGAGGAGGAGCCAGTGCACACCACCTGATCCTAAAGCTTTTATTATTGTGCCCTGTCTCCTGCGGAGCCGCTATTCCCCATGGTCCTTACGGAGTCCCAGCATCCACTACGGACTACGAGAAATAGATTTATCGGTAAGTAAAATCTTATTTTCTCTGACGTCCTTGTGGATGCTGGGACTCCGTCAGGACCATGGGGAATAGCGGCTCCGCAGGAGACTGGGCACAAAAGTAAAAGCTTTAGGACTACCTGGTGTGCACTGGCTCCTCCCCCTATGACCCTCCTCCAAGCCTCAGTTAGATTTTTGTGCCCGAACGAGAAGGGTGCATACTAGGTAGCTCTCCTGAGCTGCTTAGGATAAAAGTTTAAGTTAGGTTTTTTATTTTCAGTGAGTCCTGCTGGCAACAGGCTCACTGCATCGAGGGACTAAGGGGAGAAGAAGCGAACTCACCTGCGTGCAGAGTGGATTGGGCTTCTTGGCTACTGGACATTAGCTCCAGAGGGACGATCACAGGCCCAGCCATGGATGGGTCCCGGAGCTGCGCCGCCGGCCCCCTTACAGAGCCAGAAGACTGAAGAGGTCCGGGAAATCGGCGGCAGAAGACGTCCTGTCTTCAATAAGGTAGCGCACAGCACCGCAGCTGTGCGCCATTGCTCTCAGCACACTTCACACTCCGGTCACTGAGGGTGCAGGGCGCTGGGGGGGGCGCCCTGAGACGCAATAAAAACACCTTGGATGGCAAAAAATACATCACATATAGCTCCTGGGCTATATGGATGCATTTAACCCCTGCCAGTTTTCCTCAAAAAAGCGGGAGAAAGGCCGCCGAGAAGGGGGCGGAGCCTATCTCCTCAGCACACAAGCGCCATTTTCCCTCACAGCTCCGCTGGAAGGACGTCTCCCTGACTCTCCCCTGCAGTCCTGCACTACAGAAACAGGGTAAAACAAGAGAGGGGGGGCACTAAATTTGCAGATAAATCTATACAGCAGCTATATAAGGGAAAAACACTTATGTAAGGTTATCCCTGTATATATATAGCGCTCTGGTGTGTGCTGGCAAACTCTCCCTCTGTCTCCCCAAAGGGCTAGTGGGGTCCTGTCCTCTATCAGAGCATTCCCTGTGTGTGTGCTGTGTGTCGGTACGTTTGTGTCGACATGTATGAGGAGGAAAATGGTGTGGAGGCGGAGCAATTGCCTGTAATAGTGATGTCACCCCCTAGGGAGTCGACACCTGACTGGATGGTCTTATGGAAGGAATTACGTGACAGCGTCAGCACTTTGCAAAAGACTGTTGACGACATGAGACAGCCGGCAAATCAGTTAGTGCCTGTCCAGGCGTCTCAAGCACCGTCAGGGGCTCTAAAGCGCCCGTTACCTCAGATGGTCGACACAGACCCAGACACGGATACTGACTCCAGTGTCGACGGTGAGGAAACAAACGTGATTTCCAGTAGGGCCACACGTTACATGATCACGGCAATGAAGGAGGTTTTGAACATTTCTGATACTACAAGTACCACAAAAAAGGGTATTATGTGGGGTGTGAAAAAACTACCCGTAGTTTTTCCTGAATCAGATGAATTGAATGAGGTGTGTGATGAAGCGTGGGTTTCCCCCGATAAAAAACTGCTAATTTCTAAAAAATTATTGGCATTATAACCTTTCCCGCCAGAGGTTAGGGCGCGTTGGGAAACACCCCCTAGGGTAGATAAGGCGCTCACACGCTTATCAAAACAAGTGGCGTTACCGTCTCCTGATACGGCCGCCCTCAAGGAGCCAGCTGATAGGAAGCTGGAAAATATCCAAAAAAGTATATACACACATACTGGTGTTATACTGCGACCAGCAATCGCCTCAGCCTGGATGTGCAGTGCTGGGGTGGCTTGGTCAGATTCCCTGACTGAAAATATTGATACCTTGGATAGGGACAGTATATTATTGACTATAGAGCATTTAAAAGATGCATTTCTATATATGCGTGATGCACAGAGGGATATTTGCACCCTGGCATCAAGAGTAAGTGCGCTGTCCATTTCTGCCAGAAGAGGGTTATGGACGCGACAGTGGTCAGGTGATGCGGATTCCAAACGGCATATGGAAGTATTGCCGTATGAAGGGGAGGAGTTATTTGGGGTCGGTCTATCGGACCTGGTAGCCACGGCAACGGCTGGGAAATCCACCTTTTTACCCCAGGTCACCTCTCAGCAGAAAAAGACTCCGTCTTTTCAGGCTCAGTCCTTTCGTCCCCATAAGGGCAAACGGGCAAAAGGCCACTCATTTCTGACCCGGGGCAGAGGAAGGGGAAAAAGACTGCAGCAGGCAGCCTCTTCCCAGAAACAGAAGCCCTCCCCCGCTTCTGCCAAGTCCTCAGCATGACGCTCGGGCCTTACAAGCGGACTCAGGTACGGTGGGGGGCCGTCTCAAGAATTTCAGCGCGCAGTGGGCTCACTCGCAAGTGGACCCCTGGATCCTGCAGGTAGTATCTCAGGGGTACAAATTGGAATTCGAGACGTCTCCCCCTCGCCGGTTCCTGAAGTCTGCTTTACCAACGTCTCCCTCCGACAGGGAGGCGGTATTGGAAGCTATTCACAAGCTGTACTCCCAGCAGGTGATAATCAAGGTACCCCTCCTACAACAGGGAAAGGGGTATTATTCCACGCTGTTTGTGGTACCGAAGCCGGACGGCTCGGTGAGACCTATTTTAAATCTGAAATCCTTGAACACTTACATACAAAGGTTCAAATTCAAGATGGAGTCACTCAGAGCAGTGATAGCGAACCTGGAAGAAGGGGACTATATGGTGTCTCTGGACATCAAGGATGCTTACCTCCATGTCCCAATTTGCCCTTCTCACCAAGGGTACCTCAGGTTTGTGGTACAGAACTGTCACTATCAGTTTCAGATGCTGCCGTTTGGATTGTCCACGGCACCCCGGGTCTTTACCAAGGTTATGGCCGAAATTATGATTCTTCTTCGAAGAAAAGGCGTCTTAATTATCCCTTACTTGGACGATCTCCTGATAAGGGCAAGGTCCAGGGAACAGTTAGAGGTCGGAGTAGCACTATCTCAGGTAGTGCTACGACAGCACGGGTGGATTCTAAATATTCCAAAATCGCAGCTGATTCCAACGACACGTCTGCTGTTTCTAGGGATGATTCTGGACACAGTCCAGAAAAAGGTGTTTCTCCCGGAGGAGAAAGCCAGGGAGTTATCCGAGCTAGTCAGGAACCTCCTAAAACCAGGCCAAGTGTCAGTGCATCAATGCACAAGGGTCCTGGGAAAAATGGTGGCTTCTTACGAAGCGATTCCATTCGGCAGATTCCATGCAAGAACTTTTCAGTGGGATCTGCTGGACAAATGGTCCGGATCGCATCTTCAGATGCATCAGCGGATAACCCTGTCTCCGAGGACAAGGGTGTCTCTCCTGTGGTGGTTGCAGAGTGCTCATCTTCTAGAGGTCCGCAGATTCGGCGTTCAGGACTGGGTCCTGGTGACCACGGATGCCAGCCTGAGAGGCTGGGGAGCAGTCACACAGGGAAGAAATTTCCAAGGCTTGTGGTCAAGCATGGAAACGTCTTTTCACATAAATATCCTGGAACTAAGGGCCATTTACAATGCCCTAAGTCAAGCAAGGCCTCTGCTTCAGGGTCAGCCGGTGTTGATCCAGTCGGACAACATCACGGCAGTCGCCCACGTAATCAGACAGGGCGGCACAAGAAGCAGGAGAGCGATGGCAGAAGCTGCAAGGATTCTTCGCTGGGCGGAAAATCATGTGATAGCACGGTCAGCAGTGTTCATTCCCGGAGTGGACAACTGGGAAGCAGACTTCCTCAGCAGGCACGACCTCCACCCGGGAGAGTGGGGACTTCATACAGAAGTTTTCCAAGTGATTGTAAACCGTTGGGAAAAACCAAAAGGTGGACATGATGGCGTCCCGCCTCAACAAAAAACTAGACAGGTATTGCGCCAGGTCAAGGGACCCTCAGGCAATAGCGGTGGACGCTCTGGTAACACCGTGGGTGTACCAGTCAGTGTATGTGTTCCCTCCTCTGCCTCTCATACCAAAGGTACTGAGGATTATAAGACGGAGAGGAGTAAGAACTATACTCGTGGCTCCGGATTGGCCAAGAAGGACTTGGTACCCGGAAACTTCAAGAGATGCTCACGGAGGATCCGTGGCCTCTACCTCTAAGAAGGGACTTGCTTCAGCAAGGACCCTGTCTGTTCCAAGACTTACCGCGGCTGCGTTTGACGGCATGGTGGTTGAACGCCGGATCCTGAAGGAAAAAGGCATTCCAGATGAAGTCATCCCTACCTTGATCAAAGCAAGGAAGGATGTAACTGCACAACATTATCACCGTATTTGGAGGAAATATGTTGCGTGGTGCGAGGCCAGGAAGGCCCCGACAGAGGAATTTCAACTAGGTCGTTTCCTGCATTTCCTGCAAACAGGCCTGTCCATGGGCCTAAAATTAGGATCCATTAAGGTCCAAATTTCGGCCTTGTCGATTTTCTTCCAGAAAGAATTGGCTTCAGTTCCTGAAGTCCAGACCTTTGTAAAGGGGGTACTGCATATACAGCCTCCCTTTGTGCCTCCAGTGGCACCCTGGGATCTCAATGTGGTTTTGGGATTCCTAAAATCACATTGGTTCGAACCACTTGCCACGGTGGATTTAAAATATCTCACATGGAAAGTGGTAATGCTGTTGGCCCTGGCGTCAGCCAGGCGCGTATCAGAATTGGCGGCTTTATCCTATAAAAGCCCTTACCTGATATTTCATTCGGATAGGGCGGAGTTGAGGACTCGCCCTCAATTTCTTCCTAAGGTGGTTTCAGCATTTCACCTAAACCAACCTATTGTGGTGCCTGCGGCTACTGGGGACTTGGAGGATTCCAAGTTACTGGATGTAGTCAGGGCCCTGAAAATATATGTTTCCAGGATGGCTGGAGTTAGGAAATCTGACTCGCTGTTTATATTGTATGCACCCAACAAGCTGGGTGCTCCTGCTTCTAAGCAGACTATTGCTCGTTGGATTTGTAGTACAATTCAGCTTGCACATTCTGTGGCAGGCCTGCCACAGCCAAAATCTGTCAATGCCCATTCCACAAGGAAGGTGGGCTCATCTTGGGCGGCTGCCCGAGAGGTCTCGGCTTTACAACTTTGCCGAGCAGCTACGTGGTCAGGGGAAAACACGTTTGTAAAATTCTACAAATTTGATACCCTGGCTAAGGAGGACCTGGAGTTCTCTCATTCGGTGCTGCAGAGTCATCCGCACTCTCCCGCCCGTTTGGGAGCTTTGGTATAATCCCCATGGTCCTGACGGAGTCCCAGCATCCACAAGGACATCAGAGAAAATAAGAATTTACTTACCGATAATTCTATTTCTCGTAGTCCGTAGTGGATGCTGGGCGCCCATCCCAAGTGCGGATTGTCTGCAATACTTGTACATAGTTATTGTTGCCAAAAAATTTGGGTTTTGTTGTAGTGAGCCATCTGTTCTGGAGGCTCCTCATGTTATCATACTGTTAACTGGGTTTAGATCACAAGTTATATGGTGTGATTGGTGTGGCTGGTATGAGTCTTACCCGGGATTCAAAAATCCTTCCTTATTGTGTAGCTCGTCCGGGCACAGTATCTTAACTGAGGCTTGGAGGAGGGTCATAGGGGGAGGACCAGTGCACACCAGGTAGTCCTAAAGCTTTTACTTTTGTGCCCAGTCTCCTGCGGAGCCGCTATTCCCCATGGTCCTGATGGAGTCCCAGCATCCACTACGGACTACGAGAAATAGAATTATCGGTAAGTAAATTCTTGTTTTTTGGCTTAATAAACAGTACAATACTGTATCTTTTAGCCCAAGGTTGTAAGGTTTTTCCACATTTTTCCCTAAACAACGAACCGTGATTTTTGGAGTCATTTCTAGATCCGTTTTTAAGTGGGGAAATTGCATCACTCCCTGTCTACTTCTGAGGGGTGTATGGTAGGATAAACCCTGGGCCACTGTTGTGAGGGCTATATTTTTTTAATATATGTATTTTTAAAGGATCATTTTTATGGAGTATATGTTTTATGTCCTGTTGGAAATACATTTTTGACATTTTTTGATGAACTTTGGATATCCGTTTTATACATTGTATGGGGATTATTGGCTGTCCCAAAAAGAATCCAGGAGCCACACGGAGAAAGAAACCTTTCAAGGCACATAGGGCCTTATTTTAAGGTGAGCGTTGTGTAAAGGTGTTGTCTCTACCTTTAAGAGTGAGAAGAATATCCAGAAAGGGCTTCCTAAAGAACTTTACTTTAGTAGGATTTAGTAGCGCTTGGGGACTACTCTAAATTAGTTGTAAATGTGTGATTAGGAGTGGTGTTCCTAAAGGGTTTTAGTACAAAGTCGCTATAGGGGCGCAAGTTACACCTTTCTTTGCTTTTTTGTTTAGTACAATACTGTATGTTTTATTTTATCTTTTTAACTTCATTAAATAAACTTTTTTTGTGTACTGTTTTTTTTAGATCACCGGACATGAATCCAATTGAATTAGTGTGGGCTCAATTGAAGAGATACATTAGGAGTGTTGCGAAGCCAACAACAAAACAGCAGCTGTTGGATGGGATCAAAAATTTTTGGCTAGAAGTACTCACACCTGAACATTGTAATAATTATATAAATCACCTGTATAAAGTATTACCTGTTATAGTCGAAAGAAATGGTCAAGCCACAAATATGTAGTAATGTACTGTATGTTCTGTATAAATTATTAAAATTGCATGTCTGCATATTGGGTAAGCTACTGTACAATATTATACATTTTTGACATTTATATTGATGCTTTTCCAATAAATATTCCGTTATACAGTACAATATGGTACATGGGGGTAAATGTACAGTATGATGTGTCGTTATGGAGGAGAAGTGGTATAAAAACATAGAAACATACACCAGAATTTGACGGCAGATAACCACTGTGTCCATCTAGTATGACCCTTTTTTTACAATATTTTTTCTCTGACGTCCTAGTGGATGCTGGGACTCCGTAAGGACCATGGGGAATAGCGGCTCCGCAGGAGACAGGGCACAATAATAAAAGCTTAAGGATCAGGTGGTGTGCACTGGCTCCTCCCCCTATGACCCTCCTCCAAGCCTCAGTTAGATTTTTGTGCCCGGCCGAGAAGGGTGCAATCTAGGTGGCTCTCCTGAGCTGCTTAGAATAAAAGTTTAGTTTAGGTTTTTTTATTTTCAGTGAGTCCTGCTGGCAACAGGCTCACTGCATCGTGGGACTAAGGGGAGAAGAAGCGAACTCACCTGCGTGCAGAGTGGATTGGGCTTCTTAGGCTACTGGACATTAGCTCCAGAGGGACGATCACAGGTACAGCCTGGATGGGTCACCGGAGCCGCGCCGCCGTCCCCCTTACAGAGCCAGAAGAGACGAAGAGGTCCGGTGAAATCGGCGGCAGAAGACATCCTGTCTTCAGACTAAGGTAGCGCACAGCACCGCAGCTGTGCGCCATTGCTCTCAGCACACTTCACACTCCGGTCACTGAGGGTGCAGGGCGCTGGGGGGGGAGCGCCCTGAGACGCAATATAACAGTATATACCTTAGGTGGCTAAAACGAATACATCACATATAGCTCCTGGGCTATATGGATGTATTTTAACCCCTGCCATTTTACACAAAAAAGCGGGAGATAAGGACGTCGTGAAGGGGCGGAGCCTATCTCCTCAGCACACAAGCGCCATTTTCCCTCACAGCTCCGCTGGAAGGACGGCTCCCTGACTCTCCCCTGCAGTCCTGCTTCAGAATCAGGGTAAAAAAGAGAAGGGGGGGCATTTTGGCAGCAAAAAACTATATATAACAGCAGCTATAAGGGAATAACACTTATATAAGGTTATCCCTGTATATATATATAGCGCTGGGTGTGTGCTGGCAGACTCTCCCTCTGTCTCTCCAAAGGGCTAAGTGGGGTCCTGTCCTCTATCAGAGCATTCCCGGTGTGTGTGCTGTGTGTCGGTACGCGTGTGTCGACATGTATGAGGAGGAAAATGATGTGGAGGCGGAGCAGTTGCCTGTGTTAGTGATGTCACCCCCTAGGGAGTCGACACCTGACTGGATGATTGTTTTTAAACAATTAAGTGATAATGTCAGCACTTTGCAAAAAACTGTTGACGACATGAGACAGCCGGCAAATCAATTAGTGCCTGTTCAGGCGTCTCAGACACCGTCAGGGGCCCTAAAACGGCCGTTACCTCAGTGGGTCGACACAGATACTGAGTCTAGTGTCGACGGTGACGAGACAAACGTAATGTCCAGTAGGGCCACACGTTACATGATCACGGCAATGAAAGAGGCATTGAACCTTTCTGACACTACAAGTACCACAAAGAAGGGTATTATGTGGGGTGTGAAAAAACTGCCAATAGTTTTTCCTGAGTCAGATGAAATTAATGAGGTGTGTGATAAAGCGTGGGTTTCCCCCGATAAAAAACAGCTAATTTCTAATAAATTATTAGCACTATATCCTTTCCCGCCAGAGGTTAGGGCGCGGTGGGAAACGCCCCCTAGGGTAGATAAGGCGCTCACACGTTTATCTAAACAAGTAGCGTTACCGTCCCCTGATACGGCCACCCTCAAAGAACCAGCTGATAGGAGGCTGGAAAATATCCTAAAAAGTATATACACACATACTGGTGTTATACTGCGACCAGCAATCGCCTCAGCCTGGATGTGCAGTGCTGGAGTCGCATGGGCAGATTCCCTGACGGAGAATATTGATACCCTGGATAGGGACAATATTTTGTTAACTATAGAACATTTAAAGGATGCATTGCTATATATGCGTGATGCACAGAGGGATATTTGCACCCTGGCATCAAGAGTAAGTGCTATGTCCATCTCTGCAAGAAGAGCGCTATGGACGCGACAGTGGTCAGGGGATGCGGATTCCAAACGGCACATGGAAGTATTGCCGTATAAAGGGGAGGAGTTATTTGGGGCTGGTCTATCGGACCTGGTGGCCACGGCAACGGCTGGAAAATCCACCTTTTTACCCCAGGTCACTTCACATCAGCAGAAAAAGACACAGTCTTTTCAAACTCAGTCCTTTCGTTCCCATAAGTACAAGCGAGCAAAAGGCCACTCTTTTCTGCCCAGGGGCAGAGGAAGAGGAAAAAGACTGCACAATGCAGCCGCTTCCCAGGAGCAGAAGCCCTCCCCTGCTTCTGCCAAGTCTTCAGCATGACGCTGGGGCTTTACAAGCAGACTCAGACATGGTGGGGGCCCGTCTCAAGAATTTCAACGCGCAGTGGGCTCACTCGCAAGTGGATCCCTGGATTCTACAGCTAGTATCGCAGGGGTACAAACTGGAATTCGAGGCGTTTCCCCCTCATCGGTTCCTGAAGTCTGCTTTACCAAAGTCTCCCTCCGACAGGGAGGCAGTTTTGGAAGCCATTCACAAGCTGTATTCCCAGCAGGTGATAATCAAGGTACCCCTCTTACAACAAGGAAAGGGGTATTATTCCACGCTGTTCGTGGTACCGAAGCCGGACGGCTCGGTGAGACCAATTTTAAATCTGAAATCCTTGAACACCTACATAAAAAGGTTCAAATTCAAGATGGAGTCACTCAGAGCAGTGATAGCGAACCTGGAAGAAGGGGACTATATGGTGTCTCTGGACATCAAAGATGCTTATCTCCACGTCCCAATCTACCCTTCTCACCAAGGGTACCTCAGGTTTGTAGTACAAAACTGTCATTATCAGTTTCAGACGCTGCCGTTTGGATTGTCCACGGCACCTCGGGTCTTTACCAAGGTAATGGCCGAAATGATGATTCTTCTACGAAGAAAAGGCATCTTAATTATCCCTTACTTGGACGATCTCCTGATAAGGGCAAGGACCAGGGAACAGTTAGAAGTCGGAGTGGCACTATCTCAGGTAGTGTTACGTCAGCACGGGTGGATTCTAAATATTCCAAAATCGCAGCTGATTCCAACGACACGTCTACTGTTCTTAGGAATGATTCTGGACACAGTCCAGAAGAAGGTGTTTCTCCCAGAGGAGAAGGCCAGGGAGTTATCCGAGCTAGTCAGGAACCTCCTAAAACCAGGCCAGGTCTCAGTGCATCAGTGCACGAGGGTCCTGGGAAAAATGGTGGCTTCTTACGAAGCGATTCCATTCGGAAGATTCCATGCAAGAACTTTTCAGTGGGATCTACTGGACAAATGGTCCGGGTCGCATCTTCAGATGCATCAGCGGATAACCCTGTCGCCAAGGACAAGGGTGTCTCTCCTGTGGTGGCTGCAGAGTGCTCATCTACTAGAGGGCCGCAGATTTGGCATTCAGGATTGGATCCTGGTAACCACGGATGCCAGCCTGAGAGGCTGGGGAGCAGTCACACAGGGAAGGAATTTCCAGGGCTTGTGGTCAAGCATGGAAACATCTCTTCATATAAACATTCTGGAACTAAGGGCCATTTACAATGCCCTAAGTCAAGCAAAACCTCTGCTTCAGGGTCAGGCGGTGTTGATCCAATCGGACAACATCACGTCAGTCGCCCACGTAAACAGACAGGGCGGCACGAGAAGCAGAAGGGCAATGGCAGAAGCTGCAAGGATTCTTCGCTGGGCGGAAAATCATGTGATAGCACTGTCAGCAGTGTTCATTCCGGGAGTGGACAACTGGGAAGCAGACTTCCTCAGCAGACACGACCTTCACCCGGGAGAGTGGGGACTTCACCCAGAAGTCTTCCACCTGATTGTAAACCGTTGGGAAAAACCAAAGGTGGACATGATGGCGTCACGTCTAAACAAAAAACTGGACAGATATTGCGCCAGGTCAAGGGACCCTCAGGCAATAGCAGTGGACGCTCTGGTAACGCCGTGGGTGTACCAGTCAGTGTATGTGTTCCCTCCTCTGCCTCTCATACCAAAAGTACTGAGAATCATAAGAAGGAGAGGAGTAAGAACTATACTAGTGGTTCCGGATTGGCCAAGAAGGACTTGGTACCCGGAACTTCAAGAGATGCTCACGGACGAACCGTGGCCTCTACCTCTACGAAAAGACCTGCTCCAGCAGGGTCCTTGTCTGTTCCAAGACTTACCGCGGCTGCGTTTGACGGCATGGCGGTTGAACGCCAGATCCTAAAGGAAAAAGGCATTCCAGATGAAGTCATCCCTACCCTGGTCAAAGCCAGGAAGGACGTAACCGCAAAACATTATCACCGCATTTGGCGTAAATATGTTGCGTGGTGTGAGGCCAAGAAGGCCCCTACAGAGGAATTTCAACTGGGTCGTTTTCTTCATTTCCTGCAAACAGGACTGTCTATGGGCCTAAAATTAGGGTCCATTAAGGTTCAAATTTCGGCCCTGTCGATTTTCTTCCAGAAAGAACTGGCTTCAGTACCTGAAGTTCAGACATTTCTAAAAGGGGTGCTGCACATACAGCCTCCTTTTGTGCCTCCAGTGGCACCTTGGGATCTCATTGTTGTGTTGAGTTTTCTAAAGTCACATTGGTTTGAACCACTTTCCACTGTGGACTTAAAATATCTCACATGGAAGGTGTCGATGCTGTTAGCCTTGGCTTCAGCCAGGCGTGTGTCAGAATTGGCGGCTTTATCATATAAAAGCCCTTACTTAATTTTTCATTCTGACAGGGCGGAATTGAGGACTCGTCCTCAATTTCTACCTAAGGTGGTTTCTGCATTTCACATGAACCAACCTATTGTGGTACCTGCGGCTACCAGGGACTTAGAGGATTCTAAGTTGCTTGATGTTGTCAGGGCCTTGAAAATATATGTTTCCAGGACGGAGGGAGTCAGAAAATCTGACTCGCTGTTTATCCTGTATGCACCCAACAAGCTGGGTGCTCCTGCTTCAAAGCAGACGATTGCTCGTTGGATTTGTAGTACAATTCAGCTTGCACATTCTGTGGCAGGATTGCCACAGCCAAAATCAGTAAAAGCCCATTCCACAAGGAAAGTGGGCTCATCTTGGGCGGCTGCCCGAGGGGTCTCGGCTTTACAACTTTGCCGAGCAGCTACTTGGTCAGGGACAAACACGTTTGCTAAATTTTACAAATTTGATACCCTGGCTGAGGAGGACCTGGAGTTCTCTCATTCGGTGCTGCAGAGTCATCCGCACTCTCCCGCCCGTTTGGGAGCTTTGGTATAATCCCCATGGTCCTTACGGAGTCCCAGCATCCACTAGGACGTCAGAGAAAATAAGATTTTACTTACCGATAAATCTATTTCTCGTAGTCCGTAGTGGATGCTGGGCGCCCATCCCTAGTGCTGATTGTCTGCAATACTTGTATATAGTTATTGTTACAAAAATTCGGGTTATTATTGTTGTGAGCCATCTTTTCAGAGGCTACTTTGTATTTATCATACTGTTAACTGGGTTCAGATCACGAGTTGTACGGTGTGATTGGTGTGGCTGGTATGAGTCTTACCCTGGATTCAATATCCTTCCTTATTATGTACGCTCGTCCGGGCACAGTATCCTGAGGCTTGGAGGAGGGTCATAGGGGGAGGAGCCAGTGCACACCACCTGATCCTTAAGCTTTTATTATTGTGCCCTGTCTCCTGCGGAGCCGCTATTCCCCATGGTCCTTACGGAGTCCCAGCATCCACTAGGACGTCAGAGAAAAAATATTGTAAAAAAAGGGTCATACTAGATGGACACAGTGGTTATCTGCCGTCAAATTCTGGTGTATGTTTCTATGTTTTTATACCACTTCTCCTCCATAACGACACATCATACTGTACATTTACCCCCATGTACCATATTGTACTGTATAACGGAATATTTATTGGAAAAGCATCAATATAAATGTCAAAAATGTATAATATTGTACAGTAGCTTACCCAATATGCAGACATGCAATTTTAATAATTTATACAGAACATACAGTACATTACTACATATTTGTGGCTTGACCATTTCTTTCGACTATAACAGGTCATAGGAGGAGGAGCCAGTGCACACCACCTGATCCTAAAGCTTTTATTATTGTGCCCTGTCTCCTGCGGAGCCGCTATTCCCCATGGTCCTTACGGAGTCCCAGCATCCACTACGGACTACGAGAAATAGATTTATCGGTAAGTAAAATCTTATTTTTATCTCAAACCTTTGATAAAGTCAAATATTTACCTTTGAACATAAGCTATGTACTAATACTGTGAAGCCGTTATGGCCGCTAAACTACGTGCACGTACTACGCACTTTGTACGCTATTTGAATACAAAGACTTCGCACGTGGTACGCAAGTAACGTACACACGCTACGCTGGGTATACGGAATACACACAGCGAGCGCACACACAGTCAATAACCTTTTAAACCTTAAACACAGAATATGCTTATACTGTAAACCTTAGTACTGAGATACTGCAATGATGTAACACTGGTTAACCTTGTTATTAAGCAAGCTGTTTGAGCGATTGAGATGCTCAGAAACCCTTAGTAATAAATGGTGAAATACACAAAACTTGGTAAGGTTCCAACACCTTCATAGAAGATTCTTTAGTGTATATATATATATATATATATATATATATATGGGAAAAACAATTACAGCTTATACACTACAAACCTAGCATCAATATCTAAACAGAATAACAAGAAATAAGATATAAACATTTGCAATGCGATCGCAAATACAAGCAAACGGATTGAGAATGAATGGCATACACAAAGAATAACAAAATGGCCACAGAGAACTTACACACGTGGGAATGAATCGCAAGCGCTCCTGGACCAGGTCTCAGCCTTCACTGTGAAAACCTTGTAGAGAGTGAGTGAGTGAGTGAGTGAGTGGCCCAGCAATGGTGGTCCTTATATTTACAGCATACATTCACAATACAATGGTCCCTACAATCTCATTGTTCATTGGACACAGGAATGTGTCTCCACATTATAGTAAAGGTCATAGGTGGGTTTAAACAGGTGGGCTGTGTCCTTCTCCAACTGCCCAGGTGGGAGGTATCCTCTGGATTCCCCCTGCATGTGTAATTATCAGCAAATACATTTAATGTTCCAAACATACTTTTGTGCATAACTATACGCAGCAGCAAACAATCTCTTCCTAACTAACACCGAAACGTTACTATTGAAATACTCTACAGCTGGATACTAAACACCACCTTCCAACCTTTGCCTGACCCTTCATATCATGCAAAGAGGGATCCCCATGTCCACAAACCATTTAAACTAAACATTTTTACTGACATTGTTAAGGGAAATATTATCTACAAAACACACTATAAAGGTTAAATATGTTACAATCGAGTCGCCCGCTACATGCTCACAAACTCCGCCGTAAATGCGCATAACACGCGCTTGATCGCTGGAGCGATCTTACGCAATTTGCGGATATGCGCACTCACCGCAGACCAGGTGCACGTGCAGCGGGCATGTGCATTGGGGTTAGTACAGGTTGAGTATCCCATATCCACATATTCCGAAATACGGACTTTTTTGAGTGAGAGTGAGATAGTGAAATCTTTTTGTTTTCTGTGGTTCAATGTACTCAAATTTTGTTTAATACAAAAAGTTATTAAAAATATTGTATTAAATGACCTTCAGGCTGTGTGTATAGGGTGTATATGAAACATAAATTAATTATGTGAATGTAGATACACTTTGTGTAATGCACAAAGTTATCAAAAATATTGGCTAAAATTACCTTCAGGCTGTGTGTATAAGATGTATATGAAACATAAATGCATTCTGTGCTTAGACTTAGGTCCCATCACCATGATATCTCATTATGGTATGCAATTATTCCAAAATACGGAAAAATCCGATATCCAAAATACCTCTGGTCCCAAGCGTTTTGGATAAGGGATACTCAACCTGTACAAGGCATTGTGAATCACGATATTTTTCGACTTTGACACCTTATTTGATCCTTACAGTATTTAGCCCCCCCCCCCCCCCTTTCAATTCTCTGCTCCAAACTACAGTACAGTACTTAAAATACTGTATTCAGATTTTTAGTCTTTCTGGGTACAGTACTGTATCTTTTGCAATGTACTGTAGGCCATGCACCATTTTAGTTGCCCTTCTTTGTACAGTCTCTAATGTACTATGGTGGTCATTCCGAGTTGATCGCTAGCTGCATTAGTTCGCTGTGCAACGATGAGGCAACAAAATCGGCAGTTCTGCGCAATGCGCATGCGCGGAGTAATATTGCAACGAACTTTGTCGTTTTACACAGGGTCTAGTGAAGCTTTTCAGTCGCACTGCTGGCCGCAGAGTGATTAACATGAAGTGGGCGTCTCTGGGTGTCAACTGACCGTTTTCAGGGAGTGTTGGAAAAAATGCAAGCGTGCCAGGAAAACGCAGGCGTGGCTGGGCGAACGCAGGGCATGTTTGTGACGTCAAAACAGGAACTGAACAGTCTGAAGTCATCGCAAACGCTGAGTAGGTATTGAGCTACTCTAAAACTGCACAAAAAATCCTTGCCGCTGCTGTGCAAGCCTATCGTTCGCACTTCTGCTAAGCTAAAATACCCTCCCAGTGGGAGGCGGCATAGTATTTGCATGGCTGCTAAAAACTGCTAGCGAGCGATCAACTCGGAATGACCACCTTTATTAATATCCTTTTGAAGCTACAGTATGGCCTCAAGAATTGAACACTATATTCTAGATGAGGCCATACCAATGACCTATACAGTACAGTGGCATTAATGTAGACAAGCATCTGACTAGCCTTCCCCATTGCTTTGTTACAGTACATTGCTTACTTGCCTTTAAGTCACCTGAAATAGTAACTCCTACTGTAGATCCCTTTCCTCCTCAGTAGTATACAGTAGTGCCATTAATAGTACTGTATACTGTATTTACTGTACAGTAGCCTTTGTATTTTTGAGAGCCAAGTGCACGATTTAGCATTTTTTGCCATTAAACTTTAATTGCCACAGTCTTGGACATTCCTCTACTCAATCCACAGTAGATCCTCAATCATTTGTTTTACCCCTCCTGGTGTACTGCATCTACCCTGTTCCATACAGTACCTTTGTTTCATCTGCAAAAAGGCGTACAGTACTTTACTTTTAATGCCACTTGCAATGTCACCAATAAAGATCTTAAAAAGCACTGGTCCAAGTACAGATCCCTGGGGTACTCCACTAGTAACATTTCCCTCCTGTGAATGCACTCCTTTTACCACAACTCTCTGTTTTCTTTCCTGAAACCAAGATCTTATCCTTTCAACAATCTTAGTATGCAATCCTAAGCTCTTTAGTTCATTTAGCAGTCTGCGATGTGTCAAAAGCCTTACTAAAGTCAATATACTGTAAAGTACTGTAAGCTATTGTATATCCATGGCTCCACCTTTAGCCACCACTTTAGTCGCACAGTCCAAAAAGTCAATAAGGTTTGTTTGACATGATCTCCCCCCAGTACATCCATGCCGTTTGGGGTACTGTAAATTGCTGTATTTGAGATAATCTACAGTACAACTCTTATTTTCCCTACTATTGAAGTACAGTAAGACTCACTGGTCTGTAGTTGTTTGCCTCTTCCTTGCTTCCACTTGGTGCTGAAGTGCTCAGAGGACATCGCCAGAGGGGGGAGCTTTCACTTAGTACAGTACATCTTGCCGATGTCCCTTCCTGCTTCGCCTTGGTAATGAGGTGAAGCAGAAAGTGTTATACAGTACATTTACCTATTACTGTACTAAGTTTCTGTTTTGGAGTTCCTTCATGACACCGATGATGATGAATGCTTGCCTGTTGATTACCCATGGTCCTTTTACCATTACACAGAGTACTGTACATAAACATACTGAACCACTCGGCCACTCAGCTCACAGTACAACCTTATCACTGACACAATGTCGTAATTACTGTACAGTACTGTACTGCAAGCTCAGTGAGACAGTACAGTATTTCTAAAGTACATTACCTTCTCCTGAGGTTGCTGTGTATAGTAAAGTACTGTACTCAGTGCCAGATTAAGGTCCACATGGGCCTGGAGCTGAAAATCAGGAAGGGCCTATTATGTGCTGACAAGCGCTATCACTAGTGATGTGGGGGAGTGGTCTATATAGGGGGTGTGGTCTGTGGGTTTCTCCATATTTCTGTTAGTGTCCATCCCGCACACCTAGCCACTGCAGTAAATTAATTAAATTAAAAATGTAGAGATTATTGCAGTGATGCCATATAGGCCCTCATTCCGAGTTGTTCCTCGCTAGCTGCTTTTAGTAGCATTGCAAACGCTAAGCCGCCGCCCTCTGGGAGTGTATCTTAGCTTAGCAGAATAGCGAACGAAAGAGTAGCAGAATTGCTACTAAATATTTTCTTGCAGTTTCTGAGTAGCTCCAGACCTACTCCTAGATTGCGATCAGCTCGGTCCATTTAGTTCCTGGTTTGATGTCACAAACACGCTCTGCGTTCGGCCAGCCACTCCCCCGTTTCTCCAGACACTCCCGCGTTTTTCTTTGACACGCCTGCGTTTTTTAGCACACTCCCGGAAAACGCTCAGTTACCACCCAGAAACGCCCGTTTCCTGTCAATCACTCACCGATCAGCAGTGCAACTGAAAAACGCCGCAAAGACAACAGCAAAACTGCTAAGTTTTTAGTTAAATAACTAAGCGCATGCGCTCTGCGTACCATGCACATGCGCATTTAACAACAAATCGCAGCATAGCGAAAATCGGCAACGAGCTACCAACTCGGAATGACCACCATAATACAGAGAGCATTGCAGTTGTAGCCACTAGCCATATAATACAAAGAGCATTGGAGTGAATGCCATATAATACCGAGCACATTACAGTGACTGCTAGATAATACAGAGAGCATTACAGTGACATTTATCTTATACAGAGAGCCTCAGTTGCCATTGATAAAACTGAGTGCATCGTAGAGCCCATCACATTATACACCAAGCATCCAAGTGACCTCCATACAATACAAAGAAGTCACATGTAAAATAGAGAACTTCAACTACCGCCATAAAATACAGACAACCTCAAAGCCACACACCATGGCCTATGTAATAAAATAAATCAGACGGAACCTATATCTATGTATGTATCAATCTGTAATCAGTACTTATTAGAACTCACACTTTTTAGTGTTGGGCTCTGGCAGAGGCTTTGGTCAGGCACCTCACTGAAAAAATGTCTGGGTAAACACAGCCGGCACAGCCCTGCCACCATTTTCTGTTTTTCTCTAACGTCCTAGTGGATGCTGGGGACTCCGTCAGGACCATGGGGAATAGCGGCTCCGCAGGAGACAGGGCACAAAAGCAAGCTTTTAGGATCACATGGTGTGTACTGGCTCCTCCCCCTATGACCCTCCTCCAAGCCTCAGTTAGGTTTTTGTGCCCGTCCGAGAAGGGTGCAATCTAGGTGGCTCTCCTAAAGAGCTGCTTAGAAAAAGTTTTTAGGTTTTTTATTTTCAGTGAGTCCTGCTGGCAACAGGCTCACTGCATCGAGGGACTTAGGGGAGAGATTTTCAACTCACCTGCGTGCAGGATGGATTGGATTCTTAGGCTACTGGACATAGCTCCAGAGGGAGTCGGAACACAGGTCTCACCCTGGGGTTCGTCCCGGAGCCGCGCCGCCGATCCCCCTTACAGATGCTGAAGATTGAAGGTCCGGAAACAGGCGGCAGAAGGCTCTTCAGTCTTCATGAAGGTAGCGCACAGCACTGCAGCTGTGCGCCATTGTTGTCACACACTTCACACTGAACGGTCACGGAGGGTGCAGGGCGCTGCTGGGGGTGCCCTGGGCAGCAATATTTAATACCTTTTATGGCAAAAGAATACATCACATATAGCCATTGAGGCTATATGTATGTATTTAACCCAGGCCAGATATCTAAAACTCCGGGAGAAAAGCCCGCCGAAAAGGGGGCGGGGCTTATTCTCCTCAGCACACAGCGCCATTTTCCTGCTCAGCTCCGCTGTGAGGAAGGCTCCCAGGACTCTCCCCTGCACTGCACTACAGAAACAGGGTAAAAAAGAGAAGGGGGGCATATTTTGGCGATATTTATATATTTTAAAGCGCATATAACAGAAACAACACCTTTTAGGGTTGTTTATATACATTTTATAGCGCTTTTGGTGTGTGCTGGCAAACTCTCCCTCTGTCTCCCCAAAGGGCTAGTGGGGTCCTGTCTTTGATAAGAGCATTCCCTGTGTGTCTGCTGTGTGTCGGTACGTGTGTGTCGACATGTATGAGGACGGTGTTGGTATGGAGGCGGAGCAATTGCCGGTAATGGTGATGTCACCCCCTAGGGAGTCGACACCGGAATGGATGGCTTTAATTATGGAATTACGTGATAATGTTAGCACATTACAAAAGTCAGTTGACCAAATGAGACGGCCGGAAAACCAGTTAATACCTACTCAGGCGTCTCAGACACCGTCAGGGGCTGTAAAACGTCCCTTACCTCAGTCAGTCGACACAGGTACCGACACAGATGAATCTAGTGTCGACGGTGAAGAAACAAACGTATTTTCCAATAGAGCTACACGTTATATGATCACGGCAATGAAGGAGGCTTTGCAGATCTCTGATACTGCAGGTACCTCAAAAAGGGGTATTATGTGGGGTGTGAAAAAACTACCTGTAGCTTTTCCAGAATCAGAGGAATTGAATGACGTGTGTGATGAAGCGTGGGTTAACCCAGATAGAAAACTGCTAATTTCTAAGAAGTTATTGGCATTATACCCTTTCCCACCAGAGGTTAGGGCGCGCTGGGAAACACCCCCTAGGGTGGATAAAGCGCTCACACGTTTATCAAAACAAGTGGCGTTACCGTCTCCTGATACGGCCGCCCTCAAGGATCCAGCAGATAGGAGGCTGGAAACTACCCTGAAGAGTATATACACACATACTGGTGTTATACTGCGACCAGCAATAGCCTCAGCCTGGATGTGCAGTGCTGGGGTAGTGTGGTTGGATTCCCTGACTGAAAATATTAATACCCTGGATAGGGACAGTATTTTATTGACTTTAGAGCAATTAAAGGATGCGTTTCTTTATATGCGAGATGCTCAGAGGGATATTTGCACTCTGGCATCGAGAGTAAGTGCGATGTCCATATCTGCCAGAAGAAGTTTATGGACGCGACAGTGGTCAGGTGATGCGGATTCCAAACGGCATATGGAAGTATTGCCGTATAAAGGAGAGGAATTATTTGGGGTCGGTCTATCGGATCTGGTGGCCACGGCAACTGCCGGCAAATCCACTTTTTTACCTCAGACCCCCTCCCAACAGAAAAAGACACCGTCTTTTCAGCCGCAGTCCTTTCGCTCCTATAAAAACAAGCGGGCAAAAGGACAGTCATATCTGCCCCGAGGCAGAGGAAAGGGTAAGAGAGGGCAGCAAGCAGCCCCTGCCCAGGAACAGAAGCCCGCCCCGGGTTCTGCAAAGCCCTCAGCATGACGCTGGGGCTTTACAAGCGGACTCAGGAGTGGTGGGGGGTCGACTAAAGATTTTCAGCAATCAGTGGGCTCGCTCACAGGTGGACCCGTGGATCCTGCAGATAGTATCTCAGGGTTACATGTTGGAATTCGAAAAGTCTCCCCCTCGCCGGTTCCTAAAGTCTGCTTTACCAACGTCTCCCTCAGAAAGGGCGACGGTATTGGAAGCCATTCACAAGCTGTATTCTCAGCAGGTGATAGTCAAGGTACCCCTCCTACAACAGGGAAAGGGGTATTATTCCACACTATTTGTGGTACCGAAGCCGGACGGTTCGGTAAGACCTATTCTAAATCTGAAATCCTTGAACCTGTACATACAGAAATTCAAGTTCAAGATGGAGTCACTAAGAGCAGTGATAGCGAATCTGGAAGAAGGGGACTTCATGGTGTCCCTGGACATAAAAGATGCTTATCTGCATGTCCCAATTTACCCCTCACACCAAGGGTATCTCAGGTTCGTGATACAAAACTGTCATTATCAGTTTCAAACGCTGCCGTTTGGTTTGTCCACGGCACCTCGGGTCTTTACCAAGGTAATGACCGAAATGATGGTTCTTTTACGAAGAAAAGGCGTATTAATTATCCCTTACTTGGACGATCTCCTGATAAGGGCAAGGTCCAGAGAACAGCTGGAAGTCGGTGTAGCACTAACCCAAGTAGTGCTTCAACAACACGGGTGGATTCTGAATCTTCCAAAATATCAATTGACCCCGACAACACGTCTGCTGTTCCTGGGAATGATTCTGGACACTGTTCAGAAAAAGGTGTTTCTCCCGGAGGAGAAAGCAAGGGAGTTATCCGAACTTGTCAGGAACCTACTAAAACCAGGAAATGTGTCAGTACATCAATGCACAAGAGTCCTGGGGAAGATGGTGGCTTCTTACGAAGCAATTCCATTCGGCAGATTCCACGCACGAATATTTCAGTGGGATCTGCTGGACAAATGGTCCGGATCGCATCTGCACATGCATCAGCGGATAACACTGTCACCAAGAACAAGGTTGTCTCTCCTGTGGTGGTTGCAGAGTGCCCATCTGTTAGAGGGCCGCAGGTTCGGCATACAGGACTGGGTCCTGGTGACTACGGATACCAGCCTACGAGGCTGGGGAGCAGTCACACAGGGAAGAAACTTCCAGGGTGTATGGTCAAACCTGGAGACGTCTCTTCACATAAATATACTGGAGCTAAGAGCGATCTACAATGCTCTAAGCTTGGCGAAACCGCTGCTTCAGGGTCAGCCGGTGTTGATCCAGTCGGACAACATCACGGCAGTCGCCCATGTAAACAGACAAGGCGGCACGAGAAGCAGAAGAGCAATGACAGAAGCTGCAAGGATTCTTCGCTGGGCGGAAAATCATGTCATAGCACTGTCAGCAGTGTTCATCCTGGGAGTGGACAACTGGGAAGCAGACTTCCTCAGCAGACACGACCTTCACCCGGGAGAGTGGGGACTTCATCCGGAAGTTTTCCACATGATTGTGAACCATTGGGAAGAACCAAAGGTGGACATGATGGCGTCTCGCCTCAACAAGAAACTGGACAGATATTGCGCCAGGTCAAGAGACCCTCAGGCAATAGCTGTGGACGCTCTGGTAACACCGTGGGTGTACCAGTCAGTGTATGTGTTCCCTCCTCTGCCTCTCATACCAAAGGTACTGAGAATTATACGAAAAAGGGGAGTAAGAACAATACTAGTAGCTCCGGATTGGCCAAGAAGAACTTGGTACCCGGAACTTCAAGAGATGCTCACGGAAGACCCGTGGCCTCTACCTCTAAGAAGGGATCTGCTTCAGCAGAGACCTTGTATGTTCCAAGACTTACCGCGACTGCGTTTGACGGCATGGCGGTTGAACGCCGGATTCTAAAAGAAAAGGGCATTCCAGAGGAAGTTATTCCTACCTTGATTAAAGCTAGGAAGGAAGTGACCGCACAACATTATCACCGCATTTGGAGAAAATATGTTGCGTGGTGTGAAGCCAAGAAGGCCCCAACGGAAGAATTTCAATTGGGTCGATTCCTACATTTCCTGCAGGCAGGATTGTCTATGGGCCTCAAATTGGGGTCTATTAAGGTTCAAATTTCGGCCTTATCAATCTTCTTCCAGAAAGAATTGGCTTCAGTGCCTGAAGTACAAACTTTTGTCAAGGGTGTACTACATATACAGCCCCCGATTGTGCCTCCAGTGGCACCGTGGGATCTAAACGTAGTTTTGAATTTTCTCATATCTCATTGGTTTGAGCCTCTCAAATCGGTAGATTTGACGTATCTTACATGGAAAGTAACCATGCTACTGGCCCTGGCTTCAGCCAGGAGAGTTTCAGAGTTGGCGGCTTTATCGTACAAAAGCCCATATCTGATTTTCCATTCGGACAGGGCAGAACTGCGGACACGTCCTCATTTTCTCCCTAAGGTGGTTTCAGCTTTTCACTTGAACCAGCCTATTGTGGTGCCTGCGGCTACTAGCGACTTGGAGGACTCCAAGTTACTGGACGTTGTCAGAGCATTGAAAATATATATTTCAAGGACAGCTGGAGTCAGAAAATCTGACTCGTTGTTTATCTTGTATGCATCCAACAAGATGGGTGTTACTGCGTCTAAGCAGACGATTGCTCGTTGGATCTGTAGCACAATCCAACTTGCACATTCTGTGGCAGGTCTGCCACAGCCTAAAACTGTAAAAGCCCACTCCACAAGGAAGGTGGGCTCATCTTGGGCGGCTGCCCGAGGGGTCTCGGCATTACAACTTTGCCGAGCAGCTACGTGGTCAGGGGAGAACACGTTTGTAAAATTTTACAAATTTGATACTCTGGCTAAAGAGGACTTGGAGTTCTCTCATTCAGTGCTGCAGACTCATCCGCACTCTCCCGCCCGTTTGGGAGCTTTGGTATAATCCCCATGGTCCTGACGGAGTCCCCAGCATCCACTAGGACGTTAGAGAAAATAAGAATTTACTTACCGATAATTCTATTTCTCATAGTCCGTAGTGGATGCTGGGCGCCCATCCCAAGTGCGGATTGTCTGCAATACTTGTACATAGTTATTGTTACCAAAAATCGGGTTATTATTGTTGTGAGCCATCTTTTTTAGAGGCTACTTCGTTGTTATCATACTGTTAACTGGGTTCAGATCACAAGTTGTACGGTGTGATTGGTGTGGCTGGTATGAGTCTTACCCGGGATTCAAGATCCTTCCTTATTGTGTACGCTCGTCCGGGCACAGTACCTAACTGAGGCTTGGAGGAGGGTCATAGGGGGAGGAGCCAGTACACACCATGTGATCCTAAAAGCTTGCTTTTGTGCCCTGTCTCCTGCGGAGCCGCTATTCCCCATGGTCCTGACGGAGTCCCCAGCATCCACTACGGACTATGAGAAATAGAATTATCGGTAAGTAAATTCTTATTTTTATTCTTGCCTCTGTCCTGGCTCCCTTTAAACTGTGTGCACCAGAGACAGTGAGGGAGATGTACTATCCTGGCATGGATCGTGCCAGTGTATCTCATCCTGCTTCTCCTCTTTACCAAGGCAAAGCAGGAAGGAGTAGTGACGAGATATAGTAGTAACATCTTTGATGTTGGAGTGAGGGAGAGAAAACTCCCCCCCTCCAGCAATCCCTGTCACAGCCCGCAGCGCATCAGCCTAGTGCTCCACTGGGCATGCACAATATCTCGCTACTATCATGAGATCTCCAATGCAGCCCAGAGCCCAGCAGCTGCTGCAGCCACTATAGTGGCTGTTAATGGGGCAACAACACAGCTATTGAAATCGGTAGCTGCAGGTGTCGGAACAGTCAGTGCCACTGACCATTCATACATAGGCTTGCACATCAGCAAGCTATCATGTGTAGATAGTAGCACCGGTAATGACAGGGGTGCATTGCACCCCTGTCATTTAGCACACACTTCCACAGTAAAACATGGGGAAGAAGCGGAGTAAGCGCACATACATAACGTACGCTGATACGCACTTCCATCCATAACGACTAACATACATCAACCCCATTGTGTCAACACAGACACACTGGTCGGAATTAAACTGAATCGCCGCCCGATCTTCCGTCTAAAGTGGTAGGAGATCACAGGGGCTATATTCAATTGATATCTGTTATCGCACGGTGATTACACCAATTAGTGTCGGGTTTAGCTGCATAAAGCAGCTAAACCCAACTAAAATAATGGACGCGATCGCAATAAGTGCCATTTGTGTGTCCAAAGCAGTCATTTTTCGTACATTTTAGCAGGGAGGTGCCTGAGCTGAAATGTCAGTGCCGACAGCTGATCGCGTCTGAATGGAGCTAGAATTGATTTGTGATGTTGAACTGTTGAATCTCACCCACTGAGTCTGCGGCTGTGTTAAAGTGAAGTAGAGCCAAGGCAGGTTCAGCCGCGGTCCACAGCATAGCAGAAGAGTGATGATTATTGATCATCATCACCCTTCATTCATCACGACGCTGCAGCTTAGTCCCAGCCACCCTGTCCTTTGGGGGGGCACATACCCCATCCATCACCTGTGCCCCAGCATACATATATACACAAACATACGAGAAATGCAACATACATATAAATACATAAATATACCCGCCAGACCCCACATATTAGAATTGATAATAAAAAACCTGACTAAAATTCAGATTATATACCTCAATCTCAACACTCTAACAAGAAGGTGGTCTTCACGGAGCTGCTCTGCCTCTGGGTGCTGACACTGTCTCACTGAGTGTGGTGGGGTGTGACATCAAGGCGCAGAAGAGGTTACATACACACACATATATATATATATATATATATATGTACATAATAATGGCCCCGTTTATCAATGATGCATAACGCCTTTAGCACTTGCTAAAGGTGTTATGTCGTCCTTCCAGTATTCAGCAAAAAGCGATAGACTAAAGGGGTCATTCCGAGTTGATCGCTAGCTGCCGTTGTTCGCATTGCAGCGTTCAGGCTAAAAAGCGTAATTTCTGCGCATGCATATGCATCGCAATGAGCACGCGCGACGTACGGGTACAAGTCCTTTGTGGTTTTGCACATTCCCCTTGCGGGGAATGCTAGTCGACATGCCAACTATCGGGAATTAGAGGGGGGCGGTTTGTAGCCGTCGGTAATGTGACGGGCAGCCTCCTGAGTGCTGGTCACATAACCGCAACCTGTGCACCCTAGATACACAGTAAAGGTGCTCTTGCCCACCTTCCCCATGGAGCACAGATTTAATGGCACTGCTGGGGGGGCGCTGCACAAGGCACGCTGACAACCTGTTTCGGAGGCGATACGCACATATACATAGACAGGGCAGAGGCCACACTTTATACTGACCTGTGGAAAGGTTCTTTGGGCATGCCTGCTGTTTTCTCCAAACACCCAGTGATAGTTGCATCTCCTCCTATGCTGGTCAGCTCAGACTCTCTGCTCCACCCACAGCAGCTCTGACTTGCATGTTTAGTGCCTTCCTGACAGCTGAAATCACATGCTGAGGAATAGAAGGGGCCATGAATGGGCTTAATCTGACTGAGGCTCACAGCTTCAGACAAAGGGGCGGGGTTTCGGGCGACCAGGGGGCGGGGTTTCGGCGACTAGGGGGCGGAGCTTCTGACTGCTTAGTGAGTATGGAACCTCTGTTGATCGTGGGGGATGAGCCTGGATGAGGAAGAGGTGAGGGATAGGGAGGGGAGCGGCCAGGAGATGAGTGGGCTGTAGCTGTTGACAGGAGGAAAACACTCCTTCTGTCACCACTGGCTGCACAGCACTGCAGGAGGATCCTGTGGGCCTGTTTACATGGGCGGGCCTGGAGCTGCAGCTCCACCCGCCCCATTGGTAATAAGGCCCTGACTGTACTGTATCACATCTTTACAGTGAGATTGTACAGTATCTTGATGGGACTTATGTACAGTGGCTTTACTGTACATTTACTGAGCTGTATACTTTATTTTGGGAAAAAACACTAACAACAATAATTTAGCCATCCTGACAATGGGTAATTGCCTTACAGGGCCTGACTGTACGCAAATGCAGCCCTCCTTGCGTCTTTGCTGCCCCTGTGTCTGAGGGGCAGATTGGGAAATAAAAGTGGCCCTGTACTATTGTATAGAAGTGTCCCAACAGGAGGTACAGTATAATGTACCATGAAGCCAGTGTGGTGGGTGGGCCGCCTGTCATGTGTGGGCTGGAGACACATGGCAAAACCTAAAACAGGCCACACAGACACATCGGCCTACCAGGATTCTTCCTGGTGAGGCCTATGGCCTATCTCCCCCTGACTGTACCAATGTGTCATGCATGATGTCACAACTCGGCGGATATGTATTGTGATGTCAGTCACTGGTGGACACAGCAGCCAGGTGCAGACAAAGGAGTATGCTTGTACCAGGCCCCCAAACTCAGAGGGGCTATGCACACTCAAGAAACTTGGACATTAGTTTCTCATATAGCACTGGTGCTGTATACAGTACCTTTGCTGTTTTAGAGTAACATGAATTCTAATCACCAATATGAAGAAATGTGATTTGTCTAAGCTGCATATACTGTACAGTATTTTTTTATGTGCTGTACATTACTGTATTAATATTCAAGTCACAATTGTGCTTACATTTTTCAGTATAACACTGTATGTGAAAGGATTCCTCCTCTTTCCTTTAACCCTCGATGTGATAGTCCCTTAGACGTCCGTGAGTGTAAACCTTATGCTACAGGTATCATGCAAAACACAAGCAGTAAAGATTCACACTGTTTATTGTTTGTTTAACAAAAGTATATAAAAGAAAGGATTTAGGGCGTGTATATCCCAAGTCAATAACTAATTGGACAGAACACAAAGGGGGCTAACATAACATGATTGGCTAGGAACTGCCGCAGTGGAAGGATATGCATATATGGGCAAGTTGGTACTCAAATAGGAAGGTTATTCATACGGTATAAAAAGATAACGGACAAGGACAGTAGCAAAAAATGTGCTGGAACAAACAGTTCTGTAACACAAACAATTCTATGACATGTGAAGCAGAGACGAGCTTTAACCCTTTCATTCCCCTCTTAGAATCATTATTGTTATACTATATGATTCTTGCAAAGCTTACGTCTTTCTGCACGCCAATGGCGCAATTTTTAGCCTGAGCGGGAGTTGCAGTAATTGTTGGGCATTTTAAGAAGGGTTAATCGTTGAGTTAATGATGTTCCGTGTTTATCCTTTTCATCTAAGGCTTCAGCGGGTTTATAGCCCCATGGGGTACCTGTGTTCCAGGCAGCCGCGGACCATGAGCTGCAATCATTTCCCCAGTTATGGCCTGTAACGCAAATATAAGGTACCTCGGGGCTTAGGTTGTCTGTGGTGTCAGCGCGGATCTGGTAGTCAACAGACTTTTGGACAGCAGCTAGTTGGGGGAATTGGAAATAATCTAGTATGTAGGTTGCGGTGTATGTGGTGGAAGAGTTATACCATAGTGTCAGTTTCCCTTATTCTGAGTTATATCAACCTCAGTCATTGAGAGGGGAAAATGGGCCAGTAGGGCTATCAAGATAGTCCCCAGGGTAAAGATAGGGGGCATTTTCTTCATCCTCCTCTGGTCTTCTGTCTTCGCTAGGTGGGAGGTCAGGGCTGTCCGCCCCTGTTCGTACCTCACTGGAATCACCTGTTTCCTCCTCTAGGTCTGGTCTAGGAATTTTCTTTACTCGGGAAGCATGGATCCAGGTGGGACTCTCTTCTGTCAGGACTGCGGTTCGAGTTACAGCAACGACTTCCGCCTCTGGGCCATAGGTGAAGTCTCCTGGGCTCTTGCTGCGGGGGAGGATCTTCACCACTACTCTGTCTCCGACCTTAAAAGGGTGTGTTGGTTCCTGTGGATTCAGAGGGTTTTTTACAAGCGACATCATGTTCAATCTCATCAAGTTTGGTTATGAGGGCCCTGACATACTCTTCCCTTATAAGTTCTAGATCTCCTTCCTGTATCATCAACGGTTTCTTAGCCCAGGGTATGGGGAAGGGTCTACCCATTAGTATTTCAAAGGGTGAGTATCCTAGAGTTTTCTGTGGGGTCATTCTGATTTCTGCTAGGATAATGGGAAGGACCTGCTTCCATTTGTGGAAGGTACCTCCTGTGGCCTTCCTTAGTTTGTCTTTGAGGGTCCTATTCATTCTTCCTACGACCCCTGAACTCTGCAGGTGGTACGGGATGTGAAACTTCCACTCCACCTGCAGAGCTTTTACTAAGGCCTGTGTGATTTTGGCTGTAAAGGCTGAGCCTTTATCACTATTTATTTGCAGGGGGCACCCCCATCTAGGGATGATTTTCTGTGTTAGGATTCTTGCTACTGTCTTGGCATCCTCTGACTTAGTTAGGAATACTTCTGGCCAGCGAGAGAACATATCTACAATGACCAGGGCATATTCTTGTTTACCTGTACCAGGGATATGGGTAAAATCAATTTGTAAGTGTGTAAAAGGGGTGGTGGGGTATTCAAGATGCTGGTGTTTAGCTTTATTAGGGTTGTTAGGGTTGTTCCTGAGGCAAGTGATGCATCTGCTAACATACTGGTCCACAAGTGATTTGGCATTAGTAACATAAAAATCATTGGTTAGTAGGAGGAGTGTTGTGGCTTTACTATGGTGACCAACACCATGGTAATGGGCAATGAGCAAAGGGGCACTGGACTGGGGTATACAGGGTTTCCCCTCTTTGCAGATTAATCCTGATTTAGGATTTTTCTGCAGAATTGGGTAAGTCCAGTCGGAGAGATCAGTATTAGTCGCAGCAGCTTGAAGTTGAGTGAGCAGATGGACGTTGTCAAGGGAGGGACATGCTCTAGTGAGTGCAATGAGTTCTGCAGCTTGCGCGGACTGATAAGGTATTGGTAGGGTTTCCAACACAGTGTCAGGGAGGGTGACAATGGCATAGCCAGCCTGGTATGTATTGTCATTGGGCCTACTACAGGAGCCGTCAACAAAAACTATGTCTGCGCCTGGTATGGGAACGGGAGACATGTCAAGTCTGGGAGAAGTTTCAGCTTCAATGGAAGCAGCACAGTCATGTAGGTCGGGTGGTTCATCCTCGGGACCTTTCAAGCCTAAAAGGGCATTGAGAATGGGTGCAGGGCCAGAAGAACTAGCAGTGTACTTGATGGTAAGGGTAGGGTTACTCAAAAGGAGTACTTCATATCCACTAAGGCGTTGTGCTGACATGTGCTGTGTGTGTAAGCCTTTAAGTATTGCCAGGACATCATGTGTGGTGTGGAGTACTGTGATGTGGCCTAAAGTGAGGGTAGTGGCCATTTCTGCAACCATTGCACAGGCTGCCAAAGCCCTGAGGCAGGCAGGCATACCTTGCACAGACACTGGCATGACTTTGGAAAAAAAATGCCACGGGGCGCAACTTCCCTCCATGAAACTGTGTGAGCACCCCCGCCATGGTTTTACAATTGTCCCTTGCATATAGATGGAAAGGTAGTACATAATTGGGGAGGCCAAGCGCCGGACTTTTCATCAACATACATTTTAAACTTTCATATGCAGTTAACATTTCTTGTGACCATTGTACAGTTTTAGGTTTGTCCTTCAGTGTGGCTTGTCTCAAAATGTTATCATAATAAGAGCAACCAGAAATCCACTGTCTGCAGTAATTTACCATACCCAGGAAGGACAGTAGTTCCTTTTGGGTAGTTGGGGTGACCAGGCCCAATACAGACTGTATGCGTTGTGGACTGATTTTCCTCTCTCCCTGAGTGAGCACAAAACCTAAGTAATCAACATGCTTTTTACACCATTGCATTTTTGTTTTGGACACCTTGTGTCCACATTCACAAAGCCAGTTTAGTAATGAAACACCATCCTCTCGGCAGGCCTCCTCAGTTTGACTACAGAGCAGCAGATCATCTGCATACTGTAGCAGGACTGAACCATGGTGAGGTTGCCAGGGCCTCAATGTGGCCTGGAGTACAATGCTATAGACAATGGGTGAGTCAATATAGCCCATGGGTAATCTGCACCAGGTAAGTTGTTTACCCTCAAAAGAAAAGGCAAAAAGTAATTGTGTCTGTGAATCTACAGGTATGCTGAAAAGGCATTCTTCAAATCAATTACAGAGAAGAACGCAGCATCTGCAGGGATTGCAGAAATGAGTGAGTTTACATCTGGAACAATTGGTGCAATTGGGACAATTAACTGATTGATCGCTCTGAGATCCTGTACAAATCTTATACTGCCATCAGCTTTGGCAACAGGGTTCACAGGAGTACAGTATGGTGATACAATATGTCTGAGAATACCCTGTTGTAAGAATTGCTGTATCATGGGGCGGAGACCTTCTATCTTTTCTGGTGAGAGGGGATACTGCTTTTGATAAACAGGTTGTGAGTCGGGTTTGAGATTGGCCTTATATGGTGTGCATGAGATTAGGCCAGTGTCATATGGACCTTCCGACCAAAGAGCGGGGTTTACTTGAGCTAAGTCAGGCATTGGTGGGTATCCCATTGACTCCCATTGAAGGAGCAGTCTTTTCCAAATCACCATCATATAGGTCAGAACACAAAACACTGGTTGTTGCACCGCTGTCCACAAAAAAGGGAACTTTACTTCCATTTATAATAAGTGGCAGCAGAGGTGAATCTTTCCCTGACTGCGGGGTTGGTTCTGTCTGTCAAAGCGTCTGGAGTTCCGATAGTTATGAGTGAGTGCAGGTTTCTTTACATCAAAACACCCTGCAGCCTCTTTCTCATACAGATGTTTTTTTCAAAATCTTTCGTACTATCAGAAGTCCAGGAAGAGACGCTTTGCTTAACAGAAACTATGACAGAAGGTAGAAGGTTGTTAATGAAGGTGGAAATGAGTAAGCTTTCTGAGTTAAGCAAAGGTAAGCCAGCGTCATCTGTCCAGCAGTCCTTAAACCTTTTCCAAAACTCAGTAACAGAATATGAAGGTTTCTGTTTACAAGCTACAGCGACAGGCAAAGAAGCACAGGCAAAGAAGCACGGGTTTTAAAGACTTCCTTCATATGTGTATAGCTGCGTCCTTTGCAAGCTTTGCGCAAATAAGATATACAGCCATCGGGGGTAATGGTGGGCTTGGGACAGTGTTTTACTATTATCTAAACTCTGGGTTACTGGTGCGTTAGGGATAGAGCTAGTGGACGCATTTTCTAGCAGTGGAGTTGGAGGTGATCCCATCTGGTGTGAAAGGGTTACTGCTGCTAAGAGATCTGTGTCTTTAAGCGCAGGATATATTGGAATGTAAGGGGGAGGCGAGAGGGTTTTCAAAGATTTACAGTTTCTCACTTCCTTTTTTCTGTGCTGTTGGGAACTGATATTTTTAATCCTCCATATAGAAAGGGTAATTACTGCCTTCCCGTGGGAGTGGGTCCTGTCCTGCTTTCTCTGTCTACCCTGCTAAATTATCCACCCAGGGATCAATCAAATAATAATCAGAGGTAGAACTACGGGCCACGTATTCTTTACATGTCTCGGAGGGGGGTATACAGTTTTCTTACGCTGACCAGAGCCCATAGTAAAAACACAATTTCCAACAACTTTCTATGCATGCATCAGCTAACCAGTTAATTAGTTATTGACAATATCACAATATCATCTGCATAGTACTTTAACAAAACAATTGATAGTAATAATCTGTACGTTTACTCACCACTCGTACAGGGACTTGGAAATGCAGCGTATTGTGATAGGAAGCAAGAAAGTTATAAGGGTATTCAACAGACGTGCACTTACCACCCGTCAAGCTGAATACATGAAACTTATACTCTAATATCTGTTATGGCCATAACATAATAAGTAGACAATCAAATCGAGGTATAATCTACGTTATGTATAGACTCCCAGGTCTATTTTAAGTATCCCAGATACTAACGTCTTTGGAGAATTGCGCTTGGACCCCCGGTCCCTTCTCAGACGTATCTTTAAGTCCCAGACATTAAAGATGTTTGGTCACGTGTTCCCAGAACACTGACACGGATTCAGCTTCAGTGTATGACCGCAATCCCGTACGGCAAAGACAGACAATAAATTCTCTATCTTACCGTCCGGGGACGACCAACTGAATCACGGACGGAGCCCCCACTTGAAAGGATTCCTCCTCTTTCCTTTAACCCTCGATGTGATAGTCCCTTAGACGTCCGTGAGTGTAAACCTTATGCTACAGGTATCATGCAAAACACAAGCAGTAAAGATTCACACTGTTTATTGTTTGTTTAACAAAAGTATATAAAAGAAAGGATTTAGGGCGTGTATATCCCAAGTCAATAACTAATTGGACAGAACACAAAGGGGGCTAACATAACATGATTGGCTAGGAACTGCCGCAGTGGAAGGATATGCATATATGGGCAAGTTGGTACTCAAATAGGAAGGTTATTCATACGGTATAAAAAGATAACGGACAAGGACAGTAGCAAAAAATGTGCTGGAACAAACAGTTCTGTAACACAAACAATTCTATGACATGTGAAGCAGAGACGAGCTTTAACCCTTTCAATAACACTGTATGTTACACAGTTATAAATGATGTGCGTATTTGTTTTTAATTATTTTATGCAATAAAAATGCATTTGAGAACTTTGCACAATTGTACTGAGTGCTTCCTTTATGCAGTGGAGGGTAATTCCTTCCCACACATGTTCTGATGGTTCATACAGTACAGTAGTTGCCACCCTCACGGATACTGCAGGAGTATCCAAATTGCAATTAATATCTCCTAATCGCCTGCATCATACAGTACAGTAAATAAAATCTCCCAGAATTTTTACCACAGCCTGGGTTACAACAAGGAATTTGTAAGGACAGTGATTTGCATCAGTCAATACAGGTACAGTATGACTGCTACTGTACAGTACTTGTGCAAAGCAGTCCTGACTCTAAGCAACCCTCTAAGCAACCCTCTCCTAGTCCCCCTGCGGTAGAGAACATATCCTGTGTACCAGCAAGTTTCTTACTGTACCATACAGTATCTCAATTAGGCATATGCAATTGCGGTCGAATTGCCACAAATGTCGAAAAACGGGGCATTTTCGACACAAAAAAATGATTCGACAATGCAATACAGTACTTTTCGACAAAAAAACGTCCGTTTCAGATTCGACTTTTTGAAATTCGACAGTTGTCAAATTCGACATTTCTGCAATGGTAAAAATGCGGCTTTTCGACAAAAGTATATTCAATTGAAGAATGTCCGACAGTCATTTCGTCAATTTCAGTCCGCCTCATTTTGGTGGCAGAATCTAATAAAAATTTTAAAAACATGTTTTTTTTTGTTGCTAGTAGCATATCTATTTATATTAGAAGGGATTATGTACTTGGTTTGTCTATTAGGAGCCACAAGTATTATTTATATATTTTTCTCTAACGTCCTAGTGGATGCTGGGGACTCCGTAAGGACCATGGGGAATGGACGGGCTCCGCAGGAGACATGGGCACTTTAAGAAAGAATTTAGATTCTGGTGTGCTCTGGCTCCTCCCTCTATGTCCCTCCTCCAGACCTCAGTTTGAATCTGTGCCCGGACGAGCTGGGTGCTGTTCAGTGAGCTCTCCTGAGCTTGCTGTAAGAAAGTATTTTGTAAGGTTTTTATTTTCAGGGAGCTCTGCTGGCAACAGACTCCCTGCATCGTGGGACAGAGGGGAGAGAAGCAGCCCTACTCACTGAAGATAGGTCCTGCTTCTTAGGCTACTGGACACCATTAGCTCCAGAGGGATCGTACACAGGATCTCACCCTCGTCGTCCGATCCCAGAGCCGCGCCGCCGTCCCCCTCGCAGAGCCGGAAGACAGAAGCTGGCTGAGTATGAGAAGCAATGAAGACTTCGAAATCGGCGGCAGAAGACTCCGTTCTTCACATGAGGTAACGCACAGCACTGCAGCTGTGCGCCATTGCTCCATACACACCTCACATACTCCGGTCACTGTAGGGGTGCAGGGCGCAGGGGGGGGCGCCCTGGGCAGCATATGGACCTCTGTTGGCAAAAATAAACATATATACAGTTGGGCACTGTATATATGTATGAGCCCCCACCAAAAAAATATGTATATTAGCGGGACAGAAGCCCGCCGTCGAGGGGGCGGGGCTTCTCCCTCAGCACTCACCAGCGCCATTTTTTCTCCACAGCTCCGCTGAGAAGAAGCTCCCCAGGATCTCCCCTGCAGATCACGGTAGAAAAAGGGTAAAAAGAGAGGGCGGGCACATAATTAGGTGCTAAAAACACAAATACAGCAGCTACTGGGTTAACATTAAGTTACTGTGTTATTCCTGGGTTATATAGCGCTGAGGTGTGTGCTGGCATACTCTCTCTCTGTCTCACCAAAGGGCCTTGTGGGGGAACTGTCTTCAATAAGGGCATTCCCTGTGTGTGTGGTGTGTCGATACACTTGTGTCGACATGTCTGATGAGGAAGGCTATGTGGAAGCAGAGCGGGAGCAAATGAATGTGGTGTCTCCGCCGACGGCGTCGACACCTGATTGGATGGATATGTGTAAGGCTTTAAATGATAATGTTAATTCCTTGCATAAAAGGTTAGACAAAGCTGAAACCTCAGGACAGTCAGGGTCCCAACCCATGCCTGATCCTATGTCGCAGAGGCCAACAGGGTCTCAGAAGCGCCCACTACCCCAAATTATTGACACGGATACCGACATGGATTCTGACTCCAGTGTCGATTACGATGATGCAAAGTTACAGCCAAAATTGGCTATATCCATCCGTTATATGATTATAGCTATTAAGGATGTGTTGCACATCACAGAGGAATCCCCAGTCCCTGACAGGAGGGTTCATATGTATGGGGAAAAGAAGCCGCAGGTAACTTTTTCCCCCTCACACGAGCTAAATGAGTTATGTGAAAAGGCTTGGGAATCTCCAGATAAAAAACTGCAGATTTCCAAAAAGATTCTTATGGCGTATCCTTTCCCGCCAATGGACAGGTTACGCTGGGAATCCTCCCCTAGGGTGGACAAAGCTTTGACACGCTTATCCAAGAAAGTAGCCCTGCCGTCACAGGATACGGCTACCCTCATAGATGCTGCGGATCGCAAACAGGAGGTTACCCTGAAGTCCATTTATACACATTCAGGTACCTTACTGAGGCCGGCAATCATGTCGGCTTGGATGTGTAGTGCTGTAGCAGCTTGGACGGATACCTTATCTGAGGAACTTGATACCGTAGACAAGGATACTATATTAATGACCCTGGGGCATATTAAAGACGCTGTCCTTTATATGAGAGATGCTCAGAGAGACATTAGCCTACTAGGTTCTAGAATAAATGCTATGTCGATTTCTGCCAGAAGGGTCCTGTGGACTCGGCAATGGACAGGTGATGCCGACTCAAAAAGGCACATGGAGGTTTTACCTTACAAGGGTGAGGAATTGTTTGGGGAAGGTCTCTCGGACCTGGTCTCCACAGCTACGGCTGGGAAGTCAAATTTTTTGCCATATGTTTCCTCACAACCTAAGAAAGCACCGTATTACCAAATGAAGTCCTTTCGATCACAGAAAAACAAGAAAGTCCGAGGTGCGTCCTTTCTTGCCAGAGGCAGGGGCAGAGGAAAGAAGCTGCACAACACAGCTAGTTCCCAGGAACAGAAGTCCTCCCCGGCTTCCACTAAATCCACCGCATGACGCTGGGGCTCCACAGGCGGAGCTAGGCCCGGTGGGGGCGCGTCTCCGAAATTTCAGCCACAAGTGGGTTCACTCACAGTTGGATCCCTGGGCAATAGATGTTGTGTCTCAGGGATACAAGCTGGAATTCGAAGATATGCCCCCTCACCGATACCTCAAGTCGGCCCTGCCAGCTTCCCCCTTAGAGAGGGAAATAGTGTTAACTGCAATTCACAAATTTTATCTTCAACAGGTGGTGGTCAAGGTTCCCCTCCTTCAACAAGGAAAGGGTTATTATTCGACCATGTTTGTGGTACCGAAACCGGACGGTTCGGTCAGACCCATATTGAATTTAAAATCCCTGAACGTGTACCTAAAAAGGTTCCGGTTCAAGATGGAATCGCTGAGAGCGGTCATTGCAAGCCTGGAAGGGGGGATTTTATGGTGTCTCTGGACATAAAGGATGCATACCTTCATGTCCCCATTTATCCACCTCATCAGGCGTACCTCAGATTTGTGGTACAGGATTGTCATTACCAATTTCAGACGTTGCCGTTTGGTCTCTCCACGGCTCCAGGAATATTTACCAAGGTAATGGCGGAAATGATGGTACTCCTGCGGAAGCAAGGGTTCACAATTATCCCATACTTGGACGATCTCCTCATAAAAGCGAGGTCAAGAGAGCAGTTGCTGATCAGTGTAGCACGTTCTCTGGAAGTGTTATGGCAACACGGCTGGATTCTGAATATTCCGAAGTCGCAGTTGGTTCCTACGACTCGTCCGCCCTTCCTGGGCATGATTCTGGACACAGGCCAGAAAAGGGTTTATCTCCCGATAGAGAAGGTTCAGGAACTCATGACACTGCTCAGGGACCTATTAAAACCAAAACAGGTGTCAGTGCATCACTGCACTCGAGTCCTGGGAAAGATGGTGGCATCGTACGAGGCCATTCCCTTCGGCAGGTTCCATGCGAGGACCTTTCAATGGGACTTACTGGACAAATGGTCCGGATCACATCTTCAGATGCATCGGTTAATCACCCTATCCCCCAGGGCCAGGGTGTCTCTCCTGTGGTGGCTGCAGAGTGCTCACCTTCTCGAGGGCCGCAGATTCGGCATTCAGGACTGGATCCTGGTGACCACGGATGCAAGCCTCCGAGGGTGGGGAGCAGTCACACAGGGAAGAAATTTCCAAGGTCTGTGGTCAAGTCAGGAGACTTGCCTTCACATCAACATCCTGGAACTAAGGGCCATTTACAACGCCCTATGTCAAGCAGAGGCCCTGCTTCGCGGTCAACCAGTTCTGATTCAGTCAGACAACATCACCGCTGTGGCTCATGTAAACCGACAAGGCGGCACAAGGAGCAGGGTGGCGATGGCGGAAGCCACCAGAATTCTTCGCTGGGCGGAGAATCATGTAAGCGCACTGTCAGCAGTGTTCATCCAGGGGGTAGACAACTGGGAAGCAGACTTCCTCAGCAGGCACGAACTCCACCCGGGGGAGTGGGGACTTCATCAAGAAGTCTTCGCACAGCTTGCAAGTCGGTGGGAACTGCCACAGGTGGACATGATGGCATCCCGCCTCAACAAGAAACTACAGAGGTATTGCGCCAGGTCAAGAGACCCTCAGGCGATAGCTGTAGACGCCCTGGTAACACCGTAGTGTTCCAATCGGTCTATGTATTTCCTCCTCTTCCTCTCATACCCAAGGTGTTGAGAATCATAAGAAAAGAGGAGTGAGAACAATACTCATTGTTCCGGATTGGCCAAGAAGGACTTGGTATCCAGATCTGCAAGAAATGCTCACAGAGGACCCGTGGCCTCTTCCTCTAAGACAGGACTTGTTGCAACAAGGGCCCTGTCTGTTCCAAGACTTACCGCGGCTGCGTTTGACGGCATGGCGGTTGAACGCCGGATTCTAGCGGAAAAAGGCATTCCGGATGAGGTCATTCCTACGCTGATAAAGGCTAGGAAGGACGTGACAGCTCAACATTATCACCGTATATGGCGAAAATATGTTGCTTGGTGTGAGGCCAGGAATGCCCTACGGAGGAATTCCAGCTGGGCCGTTTCCTTCACTTCCTACAGTCAGGAGTGACTTTGGGCCTGAAATTGGGTTCCATTAAGGTCCAGACGTTTGTAAAGGGAGTGCTGCATATTCAGCCTCCTTTTGTGCCCCCGGTGGCACCTTGGGATCTTAACGTGGTGTTGAGTTTCCTGAAATCCCACTGGTTTGAACCACTCAAAATGGTGGAATTGAAATATCTCACGTGGAAGGTGGTCATGCTACTAGCATTGGCTTCGGCTAGGCGTGTGTCAGAATTAGCGGCTTTGTCACATAAAAGCCCCTATCTGGTTTTCCATGCGGATAGAGCAGAATTGCGGACCCGTCCACAATTTCTGCCAAAAGTGGTTTCATCCTTTCATATAAACCAACCTATTGTGGTGCCTGTGGCTACTACTGACTTGGAGAATTCCGAGTTACTTGATGTGCTCAGGGCTTTGAAGGTTTATGTAGCCAGAACTGCTAGGGTCAGGAAAACAGAGTCTTTGTTTATCCTGTATGCATCCAACAAGCTGGGTGCTCCTGCTTCAAAGCAAACTATTGCTCGCTGGATCTGTAATACGATTCAGCAGGCTCATTCTGTGGCTGGATTGCCGCTGCCAAAATCAGTTAAGGCCCATTCCACTAGGAAGGTGGGCTCTTCTTAGGCGGCTGCCCGGGGGGTCTCGGCATTACAGCTGTGCCGAGCGGCTACTTGGTCAGGTTCAAACACTTTTGCAAAGTTCTACAAGTTTGATACCCTTGCTGAGGAGGACCTTGTGTTTGCTCATTCGGTGCTGCAGAGTCATCCGCACTCTCCCGCCCGTTTAGGAGCTTTGGTATAATCCCCATGGTCCTTACGGAGTCCCCAGCATCCACTAGGGAGTTAGAGAAAATAAGATTTTACTTACCGGTAAATCTATTTCTCGTAGTCCGTAGTGGATGCTGGGCGCCCGTCCCAAGTGCGGACTTCTTCTGCAATACTTGTATATAGTTATTGCTGCAATAAGGGTTATGTTATTGTTGCATCAGGGTTGAACTGATGCTCTGTTGTTGTTCATACTGTTGACTGGGTAAGTTTATCACAAGTTATACGGTGTGATTGGTGTGGCTGGTATGAGTCTTGCCCTGGATTTCCAAAATCCTTTCCTTGTACTGTCAGCTCTTCCGGGCACAGTTTCTCTAACTGGGGTCTGGAGGAGGGACATAGAGGGAGGAGCCAGAGCACACCAGAATCTAAATTCTTTCTTAAAGTGCCCATGTCTCCTGCGGAGCCCGTCTATTCCCAATGGTCCTTACGGAGTCCCCAGCATCCACTACGGACTACGAGAAATAGATTTACCGGTAAGTAAAATCTTATTTTTTAAAGAATATTTTTTTTTTTACTGACTAAAATAATATGAAGAGATCAGAGCATGTTTTTCAGTGGGAAGGGGTGGGAATGGGTTAAAAATCTTGAAAAAAAAATGCATGGGGTCCCCCCTCCTAAGCATAACCAGCCTCGGGCTCTTTGAGCCGGTCCTAGTTGTAAAAATACGGAGGGGAAAATTGACAGGGGATCCCCCATATTTTTATTACCAGCACAGGGCTCTGCGTCCGGTCCTGGTGCAAAAAATACGGGGGACAAAAGACGTAGGTGTCCCCCGTATCTTTAACACCAGCACCGGGCTCCACTAGCTGGAGAGATAATGCCACAGCCGGGGGACACTTTTATACTGGTCCCTGCGGCCGTGGCATTAAATCCCCAACTAGTCACCCCTGGCCGGGGTGCCCTGGAGGAGTGGGGACCCCTTAAATCAATGGGTCCCCCCCTCCAGCCACCCAAGGGCCAGGGGTGAAGCCCGAGGCTGTCCCCCCCATCCAAGGGCTGCGGATGGGGGGCTGATAGCCTTGTGTCAAATCAAAGAATATTGTTTTTTGTAGCAGAATTACAAGTCCCCGCAAGCTGGTACTTGGAGAACCACAAGTACCAGCATGTGGGGGGGGGGGGGGGAAACGGGCCCGCTGGTACCTGTAGTTCTACTGCAAAAAAATACCCAAATAAAAACAGTACACAGACACCGTGAAAGTAAAACTTTATTACATACATGCATACCGACACACACATACTTACTATGTTGACACAAGGCTCGGTCCACTTCTCCAAGTAGAATCCATGGGGTACCTGAAAATAAAATTATACTCACAAAAATCCTGTGTAGCATCTGTCCTCTTCTCTTTTTAATCCACGTACTTGGCAAAAAAACAAACCGCATTACCCGGACCACGCACATGGGACCCCTTTCCCCGAATGCCGGGACCCCCCGTGATTCCTTCAGCATTGCCCTGTAGCCTGCAAAATCTATGCCATAGCTCGCTCCATAGCTGAGGGCTGCCACGAGGCAAGGGGTCACGGGTGGCAGCTATTTTTTGTCAACTTGCTTTGCGATCGTGTCTGATGTATTGTAATGTGCATAGAGCTCGCTCGCTTATCCCTATCACCCCTGTGTATTTTAGCTAAGGGATTGAGGCGCTCCTTTAGCAATGCCCTGTAACTTGCAAAACCTATGGGGTATAGACGGGCTCTGCAGGAGACATGGGCACTATAAAGAAGATGTCCCCATATATCCCCCTCATCAGGCGTACTTGAGATTCGCTGTACAGGACTGCCATTACCAGTTTCAGACTTTGCCGTTTGGGCTTTCCACGGCCCCGAGGATTTTCACCAAGGTAATGGCGGAAATGATGGTACTCCTGCGCAGGCAGGGAGTCACAATTATCCCGTACTTGGACGATCTCCTGATAAAGGCGAGATCAAGAGGTCAGTTGTTGAAAAGCGTGGCGCTCTCCCTGAGAGTGCTACAGCAACACGGTTGGATTCTAAATCTACCAAAGTCACAGTTGGTGCCGACAACTCGGCTATCGTTCTTAGGCATGATTCTGGACACGGAACAAAATAGGGTTTTTCTCCCAATGGAAAAAGCCCAGGAACTCCAGAACTTGGTCAGAGACCTGTTGGAACCGAAAAGGGTGTCAGTCCATCAATGCACTCGAGTGCTGGGGAAAATGGTGGCGTCCTACGAGGCCATCCCCTTCGGCAGGTTTCATGCGAGGACTTTTCAGTGGGATCTTCTGGACAAGTGGTCCGGGTCCCATCTTCATATTCATCATAAAATCAGCCTGTCTCTCAGGGCCAGGGTGTCTCTCCTGTGGTGGCTGCAGAGTGCTCACCTTCTAGAGGGTCGCAGGTTCGGCATGCAGGACTGAGTTCTGGTGACCACAGACGCGAGCCTCCGAGGATGGGGAGCAGTCACACAAGGAAGAAACTTTCAAGGACTATGGTCAAGCCAGGAGGCTTGTCTTCACATCAACGTACTGGAATTGAGGGCCATATACAACGGCCTGTGTCAAGCGGAGAATCTTCTTCACGACCTACCGGTTCTGATTCAGTCAGACAACGTCACAGCTGTGGCTCATGTAAACCGACAGGGCGGAACAAGGAGCAGAGTGGCAATGGCGGAAGCCGCCAGGATTCTTCACTGGGCGGAAAATCATGTAAGCGCTTTGACTGCAGTCTTCATTCCGGGAGTGGACAACCTGACTTCCTCAGCAGACACGATCTCCATCCAGGAGAGTGGGGACTTCATCAAGAAGTTTTTGCAGAGATAATAAGTCATTGGGGACTTTCTCAAATAGACATGATGGCGTCACGCCTCAACAAGAAGCTTCGGAGGTATTGTGCCAGGTCAAGGGACCCTCAGGCAGTAGCGGTAGACGCCCTGGTGACACCGTGGGTGTTTCGGTCGGTCTATGTGTATCCTCCTCTTCCACTCATCTCAAAGATATTGAGAATCATAAGACGAAAAAGAGTGCGGACAATACTCATTGTTCCGGATTGGCCTCGAAGGGCCTGGTATTCAGATCTTCAGGAAATGCTCACAGGAGATCCATGGCCTCTTCCTCTCAGAGAGGATCTGTTGCAACAGGGGCCCTGCGTGTTCCAAGACTTACCGCGGTTACGTTTGACGGCATGGCAAATCCTAGCTGAAAAAGGCATTCTGGAAGAAGTCATCCCTACTCTGATTAGGGCTAGGAAGGAGGTGACGGCGAAGCATTATCACCGTATCTGGAGAAAGTATGTATCTTGGTGTGAGGCCAAGAATGCTGCTACGGAAGATTTCCATCTGGGCCGTCTTCTCCACTTTCTGCAGACAGGAGTGGATATGGGCCTGAAATTAGGCTCCATTAAGGTACAGATTTTGGCCCTATCGATTTTCTTTCAGAAGGAATTTGCTTCTCTCCCAGAAGTCCAGACTTTCGTAAAGGGAGTGCTGCACATACAGCCTCCTTTTGTGCCTCCAGTGGCGCCATGGGACCTTAACGTGGTGTTACAGTTCCTAAAGTCTCACTGGTTTGAACCTCTTCAAACAGTGGAATTAAAATTTCTCACTTGGAAGGTGGTCATGTTGTTGGCCTTGGCATCTGCAAGGAGGGTATCCGAATTGGCGGCTTTGTCTCACAATAGCCCCTATCTGATATTCCATGTGGATAGAGTAGAATTGAGGACTTGTCCTCAATTTTTGCCAAAGGTGGTTTCATCTTTTCATATGAACCAGCCTATTGTGGTGCCTGTGGCTACGGGGGACTTGGAGGATTCCACGTCCCTTGATGTAGTCAGGGCCTTAAAAATTTATGTAGCCAGGACGGCTCGGGTTAGGAAAACAGAGTCTCTGTTTGTCCTGTATGCAGCCAACAAGATTGGCGCTCCTGCTTCTAAGAAGACTATTGCTCGCTGGATCTGTAACACGATTCAGCAGGCTCATTCTACGGCTGGATTGCCGTTACCAAATTTGGTAAAGGCCCATTCCACTAGGAAGGTGGGCTCTTCTTGGGCGGCTGCCCGAAGCGTCTCGGCATTACAGCTTTGCCGAGCGGCAACTTGGTCGGGTTCAAACACTTTTGCAAAGTTCTACAAGTTTGATACCCTGGCTAATGAGGACCTCATGTTTGCTCAATCGGTGCTGCAGAGTCATCCACACTCTCCCGCCCGGTCTGGAGCTTTAGTATAATCCCCATGGTTCTTACGGAGTCCCCAGCATCCTCTAGGACGTAAGAGAAAATAAGATTTTATACCTACCGGTAAATCTTTTTCTCCTAGTCCGTAGAGGATGCTGGGCGCCCATCCCAGTGCGGACAAATTCTGCAAGACTTGTATATAGTTTTTGCTTACATAAGGGTTATGTTACAGTTTTTATCAGTCTCGGGCTGATGCTGTTTTGTTTCATACTGTTAACAGGTTAGTATATTCCATGTTATACGGTGTGGATGGTGTGGGCTGGTATGAATCTTGCCCTTAGATTAACAAAATTGTCCATCTCCTCTGGGCACAGTTTCTCTAACTGAGGTCTGGAGGAGGGGCATAGAGGGAGGAGCCAGTGCACACCCATTCTAAAGTTCTTTATAGTGCCCATGTCTCCTGCGGAGCCCGTCTATACCCCATGGTCCTTACGGAGTCCCCAGCATCCTCTACGGACTAGGAGAAAAAGATTTACCGGTAGGTATAAAATCTTATTTTTAATGGAGACCAAACGCATGCGCAATGGTGATTTTAAAAAGCGACATCTGGTGGATGATCGCAGGTGTTACACTTAAAGGTAACAACAAATTCTGTGTGTGCCTCCCTACAACTAGGCAAGCCTCCTTGCGCCCAGGCATGCTGTGTATGCCTGATCACGACTAACGCCTCAGCCAGCAAAGATAATGGAGGCTCCAACTGTATGTGATTGATATGAAGGCAGAAGATATAGAGGGAGAAGAGACATATGTGACTGATGTGAGATCAGAAGATATAGAGGGAGAAGAAGAGACGTATGTGACTGATATGAAGGCAGAAGATATAGAGGGAGAAGAAGAGACGTATGTGACTGATATAAAGGCAGAAGATATAGAGGGAGAAGAGACGTATGTGACTGATATGAAGGCAGAAGATATAGAGGGAGAAGAAGAGACGTATGTGACTGATATAAAGGCAGAAGATATAGAGGGAGAAGAGACATATGTGACTGATGTGAGATCAGAAGATATGGAGGGAGAAGAAGAGACGTATGTGACTGATATGAAGGCAGAAGATATAGAGGGAGAAGAAGAGACGTATGTGACTGATAATAAGGCAGAAAATACAGAGGAGAAGAGACGTATGTGACTGATATGAAGGTAGAAGATATAGGGCGGGATGTACTAAAGGAAAAATGCGGTGTCAAAGTCGGAAAAATATGCTACACGTTGCCATATATTCACCCCATGCGCTTGCTCGCTGCACATGCACGTTCTCTCCCGTGCGTGCGCATATTCGCAGATGCGTGACGGCGCCTCCACGGCCGTGCGCATTGGCGCGTGGTATGCGCACTTACGGTAGAGTTCGTGTGCGTCTAGCGGGCGACTCAATCGTTACATAGTAAATCCAAATAGTGTGTGTTATAGATAATGTTCCCTTTAATAATAACTGTAAGTTTGTTTAATGTAACTGGTCCCTGTACAGAGGAATTCCTCTTTTCATGGTACGAAGGGTCAGACAGGGTTTGAGCAGTTGTGTTTGGTACCTAACTAAAGAACATTTTATTAGAAACAATCCGGTGCTGGTTAGGTAAAGATTAATCGCTCCTGCATATAGTTATGTCTATTAGTAGTTTCTGGACATTTATTCATTGTCCATGTGTTGGAAATCCTGAGTTTCCCTCCCACCTGAGCAGTCTGGGGTAGTCACAGCCCACCTGTTCAAACAAACCTATGACCTTTTGTTGTAATATGAAGACAGATTCCTGTGTCCAATGAACAATGAGATTATAGGTCCCTTTGTAGTGTACTGTATGCAGTGTATATAAGGACAGCCAGCCTGGCCAGCTCATTCTCTCTCTCTCCACAAACGGTTTTCATCTTGACTAACTTGGAGCTGGTACCAGAAGCTGTGCAGCGATCATTCCCCAGTGTGTGTAAGTTATTCTCTGTAACCAACTTGTTCCCTGTTTGTATTTGCCATATTCTCTCTCTCTCTCTGTTATTGTATAAGATTGTGACGCTATTGTATATTTATGTGTAGTTATTCTGCTTAGATATTGATGTTAGACTGTAGTGTATGAACTGTTAACTGTTTTCCCCTTTTTACATCAGCTAGACATTGTTAGTAAAGGTGTTGGAACCTCAGCAGGGTGTCTGTGTGTTTCTAGCTAGTACAAAGGGTTTCTGTGTATTTCAAATCACTCAAACAGCTTGCTTATATATCCAGGTTAACCAGTTGTATATCATTACAGTGTTACAATTCTAAGGTTTACAGTGTAAGCATATTCTGTGTTTAAAGTTTATAAAAGTACTGTCTGTGTGTGCGCTCGCAGTGTGTATTCCATACACCCAGCGCAGTGTGTGTACGTTACTTGCGTACCACGTGTGAGGCCTTCATACGCAAATAGCGTATGATGTGCGTAGCACGTGCACGAGGTTTAGCGGCCACTACGGCTACACGGTATTCGTATATAGCTAATGTTAAAAGGTAGATATCTGACTATCAATTGGGGGCTCTCACGGGATATCACGTTCTTAATGATGCACTGTACATTACTGTTAGGGTCTCCTGCTCTGTGCTGCCACGTCGTCATGGCAACCGGGAGACAAGTGCTAGCGGAGTAACGTGAGCGTAGCTGATACTCCGGTTCGGGTCTTTTGCTGTGCAGTGGTTACAGGCTCTGTGCACGGCAGGGGATCCGGTGCTGGTTTTTGTGCTCACAGTCTGTGAGGTCTGAGTGGGGCGTGGACAGCACCTGATATATAAACCCTCTTCTCAGGTTAGGCAGATGCTGCTGAATCTTTGTTGGTTAGTCAGTTCCTGAAAGCTAGCTAGTACTGTGTAAACTTTGTATTTGTTTGTTGCTTACTGCAAATAGGCCTTGGGATTTGGTATTACACTCTGCCAATCGAGACCTAGCAGTAAGACTGGAGTCAGTCGTTTAACCTGCTGGGGTTCTTTTGCTACTCTGTGAACCTAGCAAGTTTGCGGCTGTATTCTCAGACTTGCCTGCCAAAATCCTTTCTCACTGTGCAAGGTGTTCAGGTGTCAGTTTAGTGGCAGTAAGCTGAACCAGTGCACTGCAAGTGAGGACTAGGATTGTGGAGACTCTCCTTGTGTCTATTATTCCATCTCTGACCAAGGAGTTTATTGCCACACCCGTTGGTAACCCTTTAGGGTTTTGCTGTTGCCCTTAGCAACAGCATTTCGGGTTCTCTACGTATTAAATCACTACATCTCGCTTCTTTCCATCTGAGCATTCCTAATACTAGGTTTCTTAGCCTTTGGGCTTCTCTGTTCACTTTGTGTTTATTTTGTTACCCTATCACCTTCTGTGTATGTAATGTCATATTCCCCAGTCTGTCTGTGAGTTCATTTGTTTTGCATCCCTCTCCGTTCAGACACCAATACATTCCTGCTGGCACTGGTGTGCATAACATATTCAGCAGCCCAATACTCCTGTTGAAATTTTGTGGGAATATGGAGCATACCCCTCAAAATACTTTGCAACAGGTGGTCGATCAGGTACAGGTCCTGACTCGACAATTTAATGATTTGTCCATTAAAATGCACACCTCGCAGGCCGCTGGCGGAGCTCCCGCAGCAGCAGTACCTTCAGGGGTTAAGGAGCCGAAAGTAAATCTCCCGGATCGTTTTTCTGGAGATCGCTCGCAGTTCTTTTGTTTCAAGGAGAGCTGCAAGCTATATTTCCAGCTTAGGCCTCAGTCTTCTGGGTCGGAGATTCAGCGGGTGGGCATAGTGATTTCCTTGGTACAAGGAGACCCACAGGTCTGGGCATATGGGTTGCAGCCTGACTGTCCGTCGCTTAAAAGTGTTGATGCTTTTTTTACGGCACTGGGCATGTTGTATGATGACCCTGACAAGACGGCCTCAGCCGAGGCTCAGATTTCAATCCTTAAACAAGGGCGAAGGCCAGTTGAGGTTTATTGTATGGAGTTTCGGAGGTTGGCCCATGATACCCAGTGGAATGACCCAGCCCTGAGACACCAGTACCGAAGAGGTCTTTCTAACCAGTTAAAAGACCAACTGGTACAATATCCCTTGCCTGATAGCTTGGATCAGCTCATGCAGTTATCCATTCGGGTGGATAGACGGCTGAGAGAGCGCAGGCTTGAAAGGGAGACCGAGGTTTCCTTCTTTCCCAAGGGAACCTCAGACTCTGAGGAATTTTCCGAGGAGCCTATGCAGATTGGGGCTACCCACCTCTCCTCGCGTGAGAAGACGCGGAGGAGACAGCAGGGGTTATGTTTGTACTGTGGGAATAAAGGTCATGTGGTAGTATCATGCCCAGAAAAGCCGGAAAACTTCAGGGCCTGAGGGTGATGGGAAATATCCTGTCAGGCCAGAAGTCAGAATTTCCCAAGAAGACTTTTATCATTCCGGTGACCTTGAAGATCCTCGGTCAAACTGTCAAGACTGAGGCCTTTGTGGACAGTGGGGCTGACGGGGGCTTTATGGACCGCCAATTCGCCCTGAAACACTCTGTTCCCTTAGTACCCTTGGCATCGGAAATTGAGATTTGTGGGTTAAACGGGGAACCATTATCCCAGGGTAAAATTACCTCTTGCACTAGCCAGATTTCTTTGTTTATTGGAGCCACACACTCTGAAAAATTGTCCTTTAATGTGACTGTCTGTACTTTTGCCCCATTGGTGTTGGGGTTACCCTGGTTAAGGGCCCACAATCCTCAATTTGACTGGGTCTCTGGGGAGATTCTTAGTTGGGGTACTGATTGTTTCAGGAGTTGCTTGAGCCTTCCAGTCAGGCTTTCGCAGCTAAGTTTGCCAGGATTGCCAGGATGTTATGCAGATTTTGCGGACGTGTTCTCCAAAAGAGTTGCAGAGGTACTACCTCCCCATCGCCCCTATGACTGTGCCATTGATTTGTTGCCGAATGCTAAGCTTCCCAAGAGCAGGTTGTACTCCCTGTCACGTCCTGAGACTCAGGCTATGGCAGAGTACATTCAGGAGAACTTGGCTAAGGGATTTATCAGACATTCACAGTCTCTAGTTGGGTCGGGGTTCTTCTTCGTGGGTAAAAAGGATGGTTCGTTGCGACCCTGCATCGACTTCAGGGAATTGAACCGTATCACGATTAAAAACTCATACCCACTGCCTCTCATTTCGGTCTTGTTTGACCAGCTTCGTACTGCCACCATTTTTTCTAAGATTGACCTACGCGGTGCGTACAATCTAATCCGAATAAGAGTGGGGGATGAATGGAAGACTGCCTTTAATACCCACTCAGGGCATTATGAATATTTGGTGATGCCTTTTGGGCTCTGTAATGCCCCGGCAGTCTTCCAGGACTTCATGAACGATGTGCTCAGGGAATATTTGGATAGATTCTTAGTTGTATACTTAGATGACATCCTAATCTTCTCCCATTCCCTGGAGGAACATCGGAAGCATGTACGCTTAGTCCTCCAGAAACTCAGAGACCACCGGCTTGGGGCGAAGCTGGAGAAGTGCGAATTTGAAGTTCAGCAAATCGCATTTCTAGGATATATTATCTCCCCAGAAGGTTTCCAAATGGAGGGTTCCAAGGTACAGGCAGTCCTGGATTGGGTGCAGCCCACTAGTTTGAAGGCGCTTCAGCGTTTTCTGGGCTTTGCGAATTTTTATAGATGATTTATCGCTGGATTTTCGTCTATAGTGGCGCCCTTGGTGGCACTCACTAAGAAAGGGGCAGATGTTGCTCACTGGTCTTGTGAGGCCAAAGCGGCTTTTGCCCGTCTCAAAAGGGCATTTGTCTCGGCCAAGGTGCTGCGACACCCAGATCCAGAGCGTCCTTTTGTGGTGGAGGTGGATGCCTCTGAGATGGGTATTGGGGCAGTGCTCTCTCAGATGGGGGTGTCTGATAATCACCTTCATCCCTGTGCTTACTTTTCCCGTAAATTTTCGCCTGCCGAGATGAATTATGACGTGGGTAACCGGGAATTGTTGGCTATTAAGGATGCACTCGAGGAGTGGAGACACTGGCTTGAGGGGGCTAAGTTTGTGGTCTCAATTCTCACCGACCATAAGAATTTGGCATATTTAGAGTCAGCGAAGCGCCTCAATGCCAGGCAGGCACGATGGGCTTTGTTTTTTGCTCGCTTTAATTTTTTGATAACATATCGCCCTGGGTCAAAAAAACATCAATGCTGAGGCGCTCTCGCTGAGTTTTGCTCCAATCCAGGAGACCACCGAGGAGCCATTGCCCATTGTGTCCCCATCATGTATTAAAGTGGGCATTACCCAGGACCTCTTGTCATTAGTCCTTAGAGCACAGGAGCAGGCTCCTCCAGACCTTCCGGTAGGTCTTTTGTTTGTGCCTTCTAGGTTAAGACAGCGAGTGTTCCTGGAATTCCATGCCAAGAAGTCGGCAGGTCACCCGGGTATTGCCAGAACTCGGGAGTTGCTATCTAGGGCGGTGTGGTGGCCCTCGGTGGCTAGGGATGTGGATCAGTGGGTTCGGGCATGTGACATCTGTGCCCGAAATAAGACTCCTGGAGGGGTTCCTGTTGGCCCATTACATCCACTCTCTATTCCATCTAAGCCATGGACCCACATTTCAATGGATTTTGTGGTGGACTTGCCCAAATCCTCGGGGATGACAGCCATCTGGGTTGTCGTTGATAGGTTTTCGAAGATGGCGCACTTCGTTCCATTGGTTGGGCTGCCATCGGCCAGACGCCTGTCTGAATTATTTATGCTGCATGTTGTGCGCCTCCACGGGTTGCCACTTGATGTGGTCTCTGACCGCGGATCCCAGTTTGTGGCCAAATTCTGGAGGGCATTTTGTTCTGATCTCCAGATTTCTGTCAGCTTGTCATCAGGCTACCATCCGCAGTCTAATGGGCAGACTGAAAGGGTGAACCAGTCCTTGGAGTTCCTCAGGTGTTATGTCTCCAAGTGTCAGACTGACTGGGTTGCTCATCTGTCCATGGCGGAGTTTGCCTATAACAACGCGGCTCACTCTGCTACAGGGATCTCTCCCTTCCTTTGTGTGTATGGGCATCATCCTAAGGCCAATTCTTTTGACCCCCTGGACTCCACGCCTGGTGGTTCCTCTGTGGTTTCGGTCCTTAGAGGTATTTGGAGGAAAGTGAAGAAGCCCTTGTGTCTGTGTCATTAGTGACCAAAAGGGTTTTTGATAAGCGGAAAAGACCCTGCAGCTTCAAATTAGGAGACTTCGTCTGGTTGTCTACCAAGAATTTGAAGTTGAGACAGCCATCTCATAAGTTAGGCCCCCGGTTCATCGGTCCTTATAAGATCACTAGGGTTATCAATCCGGTGGCATTTCAGTTAGATCTACCCCGTTCTTTGGGTATCAATAAAACATTTCATTGTTCCCTTTTAAAACGGGCGATTAGTAATCCTTCTTCCAGTGGAAGACCTTCCCCTCTTCTGATACGTGGCCAGAGGGAGTTTGTTGTTGAAAGGATTCTTGACTCCAAGATGGTTCGGGGTCGGCTGTCATTTTTGGTGCACTGGAAGGGGTATGGCCCGGAGGAGCGGTCGTGGGTGCGCAGTTGTGATCTTCATGCCCCCAGACTGTTACGCTCTTTCTTCTCGCAGTTACCCGATAAACCCGGTGGTAGGGGTTCTTTGACCCCTCGTCAGAGGGGGGGTACTGTTAGGGTCTCCTGCTCTGTGCTGCCACGTCGTCATGGCAACCGGGAGACAAGTGCTAGCGGAGTAACCTGAGCGTAGCTGATACTCCGGTTCGGGTCTTTTGCTGTGCAGTGGTTACAGGCTCTGTGCACGGCAGGGGATCCGGTGCTGGTTTTTGTGCTCACAGTCTGTGAGGTCTGAGTGGGGCGTGGACAGCACCTGATATATAAACCCTCTTCTCAGGTTAGGCAGATGCTGCTGAATCTTTGTTGGTTAGTCAGTTCCTGAAAGCTAGCTAGCACTGTGTAAACTTTGTATTTGTTTGTTGCTTACTGCAAATAGGCCTTGGGATTTGGTATTACACTCTGCCAATCCAGACCTAGCAGTAAGACTGGAGTCAGTCGTTTAACCTGCTGGGGTTCTTTTGCTACTCTGTGAACCTAGCAAGTTTGCGGCTGTATTCTCAGACTTGCCTGCCAAAATCCTTTCTCACTGTGCAAGGTGTTCAGGTGTCAGTTTAGTGGCAGTAAGCTGAACCAGTGCACTGCAAGCGAGGACTAGGATTGTGGAGACTCTCCTTGTGTCTATTATTCCATCTCTGACCAAGGAGTTTACTGCCACACCCGTTGGTAACCCTTTAGGGTTTTGCTGTTGCCCTTAGCAACAGCATTTCGGGTTCTCTACGTATTAAATCACTACATCTCGCTTCTTTCCATCTGAGCATTCCTAATACTAGGGAGACACCCAGTTTCTTAGCCTTTGGGCTTCTCTGTTCACTTTGTGTTTATTTTGTTACCCTATCACCTTCTGTGTATGTAATGTCATATTCCCCAGTCTGTCTGTGAGTTCATTTGTTTTGCATCCCTCTCCGTTCAGACACCAATACATTCCTGCTGCCACTGGTGTGCATAACAATTACAAACGCGGCTGTAATTGACCGGCTAATGATGGACGCATCGCAAAATGCTGACGGAAAAAAACCCATCCACGTTAATGTATTGTTGTGGTATCAGTAAGACGCTGATAGGAAATTTTAAGGGACAAGGCGTTTCTCATAATATTTAAGATGCTAAAATGTATTTTTATTGTTGCAAAACAAGGTTCAAATGGATCATATCGTGTTTGATTCAGATTGGATTGTTTATCTGTTTAAATAGGTTTAAAAGTATTTTTAATCGCTCTGCATAGCGTGATAGTTTTTAGCTCAGGCCTAGAATAACTTTAGGGGCTTGAATGATGATTTTCTTTGTGACAAAAGGAACCGCATGGTCTGTCCACCATTTTGTGTAACCCTCATGGATGTGGAAGAGGGAGAAACAGCTGCTGATTATTTCCATCGGGCATTGCAGGACATGGCTAGGTATACAGGGATAGAAGACATTAAAACAAATGTGAATCATAGAGAAGTAGCTGTGTCCGTATTAATGGACGGCCTAAAAGACACACTAAGAATCAGGGTACAAACCTCTCTACCTCACTGGAGAGGTATCTCGGTGGCTGCATTAAGAGAGTCCGCTATCGAGCATGACCGTAATATCCAAAGAACCAGGGAAGCACAGGGAGAGCGGTTGATGGTGATAAGCATCCAAGCACTAGAGGAGGCATCAAATCGACCGAAACCCCAGGCCACTGGCACATGGAGGAAGCCAAGGGTTTGTTATCTTTGTAAAAGAGAAAGGCATTATGCCAGCAACTGTAACAGCCCACATAAAGTCAGACCCCCTAGACAAGAACACGAGCAGAGTTATGACACACGAAATTGTAATCAGGGATCATATAGGAAGAAGTTTGGGCCGCACCTGTAATATGTAGTCGGGAAAGGTGATCATTAGGACTGATAGTAAGCCTGAGGTTACAGTTAATGAAATTGGGAGGTCAGTTCCTTGTAGACACAGGAACGGCCGGGTAAACGTTGTAATTGATTTGTAAATGTTTTTTCCCAATCTCTGACGTTCATCGGCAGAACTCAAACATCACATAGCTACTTGGTCTTTGCAGAAGTCTACCTAACCCCAGTGTGACCTACCGACATCGGTGTGTCCTGGCCAGGCACAAAAAGGGTGGAGTGTGGAAATACTGGTGGGGGAGACTGCGTAAAGATACCAATGGATGTGTTGGTGTGACAGTCTGATGGTGAACGGAAGATCTGACAATGTTTTTTTTGTTTGTTGTTTTATGTAACATATATATGAATTGTTCTCTCTCTCGTTTGTTTTTTTCCTCTTCTCTCTCATGTTCTCATGCTTTAAAGATGGTATGTCACACATCAGTTAGACAAATGGTAATGCAAGATTTTTGCTCCTTACAGAAAGATTGCAGATTTGGAAGGAATATTGTATCACCAGAATGATTCATTTGGAAGACTGAGAGACAGCACCTTTGAGATGACAGCAGAGCAAGAAGAACAACATGACTAGAGGACAAAAGCATCATAACATTTTTTCTTTCCCCTCAAAGTATTTTTTTTGTGCCCCCATTACAAATTTCTCTTTCTCCTCCTGTAAGATGGACTCGCCCCAAGAGACTGCAGTCCGTGTTTTCCTGTTGATCATGATGTTAACCAGAGCAGTCTGTTTCGGTGAGAGTACCAGTGAGGTCGAGAAAGGATCCGGAATGGGTTTCTGATGACTGAGACGGAGGCGTAGATTTCCAAGAACAACATAATCACAGAGTAAAGGCGAGTATCAGAAAATGATCTGATAGCATTGACAATAGAAGGAATTGTGAAGGATTGTTAACAGAAGAGAACTGCATCTGTAGACACTGTGACAGTATAGTTGAGGATGGGTGCATCAAGAAATGTCAATCCAGTTTTAATATCCATATGGACCGGCATCCATTGAGTGACTATCACTCATTAGTGGGTAAAGTGTTAAATCAGACAGACTGTTGGGTATGCTCTCAAGTACCTCAAGGCCATAGCAAATCAGGACTAGTACCATTCCCTTTAACTGTAGGAGAGGTACTTGAGCTAAGTGGTGGGAGGCCGGTGGACAGGAGGTTTAATATCTCTAGTCCTCCTAGTTTGAAGCTCCACCAATATCATGTGGATAGATCCTTAGTGTGCTTTAACATTTCCAATCCCCGAAAGCCGGGAAATTGGGAAGTGTCATGGAGTAATCAAACCATGACCTTTTCATACAGACCCGACAAAATGCCCATAGACACAGAACTTATACGCCAGATAGCCGACCATAGGAAATTTTTCTGGTATAGGTACACTTTAGGAAGTAGGACCATGCGAGTTGGAGAAGTATCACCAGGATACTGTGCACATATCGTACAAACAGATACGTGTACTAAACAGATGGGAGAATTAGGGTTAGGAGATTTCACATGGAAAATTTGTAACATGGTAATGTCATACTCCGTCCCATATGTTCTCCCCGATGATGCATCTTTCATATGCGGGAGGAATGCGTATAAGTGGCTTGCCCCAAACTCAGAGGTATTATGTTATATTGGAAAAGTACTGCCTGAGGTAATGACTGTATCCCATAACAAAATGAAAGATATTCACCGCAGTGCCCAAGCTCCTTATACTCACACTCATTACGAGCACATCGTTAAACGGCACCTGGTAGAAAGAACAGAGCATCCGGCCTCTGACCTGATCCATGAATCCACCGGGATTCAAGTCCTACTCGCGTTAGATGTCACTCGTACCGCCAGAGGAGTGTTAAATTATAGATATATATCTGCGCTTGCAAATTTATTAGACAATATCACCGAAATGTATGACGACACATTCAGGTATACAGGGAGGGAGTTACAAGCCTACAAAACAGAACTGGTTCAGCATAGGATGATTCCCAAGTACCTCACAGCTGTGACAGGCGGGTGTTGTGTTACCCTAGCAACTCAGTCTGGAATAAAGTGCTGCACGTATATCACAAACAGCACAGAGGACCCAGTCGAGGTCATAGACCAAAAGATGAATGACATTTTGCAATTAAAGTGGGAGTTCCGGAGGAGACATAATCTCACTCTCGCCGCTGTGGGCAATGAGCTGACCGGTTGGGTGTCATGGTTGAACCCACGAAATTGGTTCACGGGCTTAGGAGAATGGGCCTAAGGTATTATCATGGATGTAGGGAAATTTCTCTTGTGTATATTGGGAGTCGTCATATTTGTTGGCCTGATATTTAGATGCGTTCGGATTTTAACGAAGTGTAAAGGTAATACCAGAGTGATGAGTTTAAGGAGCGAAGACACTATAATAACAACAACAAATTTGATTTATGACCCAACGATAGAGACAATGTTGTGATGAAAATGCGATTGCACGGTCCGTTTACTTCACCCGTTTCTCCTTTGTTTTCCTCCAAGGTACAAAGACATCCGCTTGGAAGAAGAATTTGACAACCTCTTTTATACAGACCATTGATGGACTATACCACAGACCCCCAATATCCCTAGAGTCTTTAAAATTTTACGATAGCCCAAATATTTTAGTGACTGTAACTTTCTGGACAATGGAAAAGCTGTTGTCGCCATTTATAGCAAAAGCATCGAGAGACATCAGACAACATGTACATCAAGACAAGGCATCAGACAAGACCTCAATCGGCGAATGCATATTAAACTCACATAGTTTATGACTGCATTTGTACTAATTACTTCTTATCTTCACCTCTACAACCTTCAGGTAATGACACACATAGTCGATAGGGAATATAGACACAGATATCAGCACTCACATACCCCCCCATTTATGTATCATCAACTAAAATGTGCTCCCCCATTTGTTGCAACCAAAAGCCGAAAAGAGCTCGGTAAAGTTTGACAGCCCATCCACAGACCCTTAATACGGGATAAGAAGGATTCAAATGTATACTTCGCAATACCTCGAAGCTTGATTTAAAACACGTACGGCACGATGATATATGACCCCTCAAACATGGATTCATACACACATGCTTCTACTATCTCACTAGGTCATACCTTTTTTCCACCTTCTCCTCTCCTCCCTTTTCTCAATCATAAAATGGTACTAACATGATGGTATATATTTTTCTTTTTGAATTGTTTTAGGAAGTGGCAGTTATTGTTGACTGCCAAAGGGTGGACTGTCAAAGTTGGAAAAATATCATGCTACACGTTGCCATATATTCACCCCATGCGCTTGCCCGCTGCACATGCACATTCTCTCCCGTGCGTGCGCATATTCGCAGATGCGTGACGGCGCCTCCACGGCCGTGTGCATTGGCGCGTGGTATGCGCACTTACGGTAGAGTTCGTGTGCGTCTAGCGGGCGACTCAATCGTTACATAGTAAATCCAAATAGTGTGTGTTATAGATAATGTTCCCTTTAATAATAACTGTAAGTTTGTTTAATGTAACTGGTCCCTGGACAGAGGAATTCCTCTTTTCATGGTACGAAGGGTCAGACAGGGTTTGAGCAGTTGTGTTTGGTACCTAACTAAAGAACATTTTATTAGAAACAATCCGGTGCTGGTTAGGTAAAGATTAATCGCTCCTGCATATAGTTATGTCTATTAGTAGTTTCTGGAGATTTATTCATTGTCCATGTGTTGGAAATCCTGAGTTTCCCTCCCACCTGAGCAGTCTGGGGTAGTCACAGCCCACCTGTTCAAACAAACCTATGACCTTTTGTTGTAATATGAAGACAGATTCCTGTGTCCAATGAACAATGAGATTATAGGTCCCTTTGTAGTGTACTGTATGCAGTGTATATAAGGACAGCCAGCCTGGCCAGCTCATTCTCTCTCTCTCTCCACAAACGGTTTTCATCTTGACTAACTTGGAGCTGGTACCAGAAGTTGCGCAGCGATCATTCCCCAGTGTGTGTAAGTTATTCTCTGTAACCAACTTGTTCCCTGTTTGTATTTGCCATATTCTCTCTCTCATTCTGTTATTGTATAAGATTGTGACGCTATTGTATATTTATGTGTAGTTATTCTGCTTAGATATTGATGTTAGACTGTAGTGTATGAACTGTTAACTGTTTTCCCCTTTTTACATCAGCTAGACATTGTTAGTAAAGGTGTTGGAACCTCAGCAGGGTGTCTGTGTGTTTCTAGCTAGTACAAAGGGTTTCTGTGTATTTCAAATCACTCAAACAGCTTGCTTATATATCCAGGTTAACCAGTTGTATATCATTACAGTGTTACAATTCTAAGGTTTACAGTGTAAGCATATTCTGTGTTTAAAGTTTATAAAAGTACTGTCTGTGTGTGCGCTCGCAGTGTGTATTCCATACACCCAGCGCAGTGTGTGTACGTTACTTGCGTACCACGTGTGAGGCCTTCATACGCAAATAGCGTATGATGTGCGTAGCACGTGCACGAGGTTTAGCGGCCACTACGGCTACACGGTATTCGTATATAGCTAATGTTAAAAGGTAGATATATGACTATCAGCGGTAAAACCCCTGAAAATGGGGGTTTTACCGCATTTTCAAATGTACTAAGATCCTACCGCCAGTTTTTCGCCGTCCAGGGTATCGCCATCTCTGGATGGCGATACCCTATAGAAGCCTATAGGCTTCTTATCGCCGACCACCGCAACCTGCCGCCGCTGACCCCCCTCTCCCCCGGCATACCTTCCTCCAGGCTGCCCTGGTACTGGAAGGTAGTCTCCTCCTCCCCCTAGAAATGTAGCCGGAGGTCCTTCCGGCTGCGGGGGGGAGGAGGAGGCGCCGCGGGCAGCCTGCTGCTGCTTCCCGGCATGCAGGCATTGTGGAGACCCCTTGAGGTGACGGAGACCCCCCGCAGACCATCTCACAGGTATTGCGGGGGGCCTCCGTCACCGCATTGCAATATTGATTTCATATATTAGTACATATACGATCAACATCGCTGCGATAGGCAGCGAGGGGTGGCGATGTATCTTAATACATCCCGCCCATAGAGAGAGAAGAAGAGACGTATGTGACTGATATGAAGGCAGAAGATACAGAGGGAGAAGAGACGTATGTGACTGATATGAAGGCAGAAGATATAGAGGGAGAAGAAGAGATGTATGTGACTGATATGAAGGCAGAAGATACAGAGGGAGAAGAAGAGACGTATGTGACTGATATGAAGGCAGAAGATACAGAGGGAGAAGAGACGTATGTGACTGATATGAAGGCAGAAGATATAGAGGGAGAAGAATAGACGTATGTGACTTATATGAAGGCAGAAGATATAGAGGGAGAAGAAGAGACGTATGTGACTGATATGAAGGCAGAAGATACAGAGGGAGAAGAGACGTATGTGACTGATATGAAGGCAGAAGATATAGAGGGAGAAGAAGAGATGTATGTGACTGATATGAAGGCAGAAGATACAGAGGGAGAAGAAGAGACGTATGTGACTGATATGAAGGCAGAAGATACAGAGGGAGAAGAGACGTATGTGACTGATATGAAGGCAGAAGATATAGAGGGAGAAGAAGAGACGTATGTGACTTATATGAAGGCAGAAGATATAGAGGGAGAAGAAGAGACGTATGTGACTGATATGAAGGCAGAAGATATAGAGGGAGAAGAAGAGACGTATGTGACTGATATGAAGGCAGAAGAAGAGACGTATGTGACATATGAAGGCAGAAGATATAGAGGGAGAAGAAGAGACGTATGTGACTGATATGAAGGCAGAAGATATAGAGGGAGAAGAAGAGACGTATGTGACTGATATGAAGGCAGAAAATATAGAGGGAGAAGAGACGTATGTGACTGATTTGAGATCAGAAGATATAGAGGGAGAAGAAGAGACTATGTGACTGATAATATGGCAGACGATACAGAGGAAGAAGAGACGTATGTAACTGATATCAAGGCAGAAGCTATAGAGGGAGAAGAAGAGACGTATGTGACTGATATGAAGGCAGAAGCTATAGAGGGAGAAGAAGAGACGTATGTGACTGATAATAAGGCAGACGATACAGAGGAAGAAGAGACGTATGTGACTGATATGAAGGCAGAAGATATAGAGGGAGAAGAAGAGATGTATGTGACTGATATGAAGGCAGAAGAGAGAGGGAGAAGAGGCATGTGTGAGGGGTGATCTGCAGGAGGAGGAAGAAATCCCTAGAGATATCAACACAGGTGAGTAATAAACAGTTATTACAGAAAAACAAAATATTCGCTTTGTGCATTATGATGGCATTGGTTTAATTCTAGCCAGTGTTTTATGTGTGGAGTTTGTATGTTCTCTCGGGTGTTGCTTTGATTTTCTTCATGTGTCCAAACATATACTGTATGTTAATTATCTTCTGACACAATGGGACTGTCTGTGTAAGGGTATTTAGATAGTAACACCAGTGTTTAAGGGACTCGTGTAACATAGAATTTGACGGCAGATAAGAACCACTTGGCCCATCTAGTCTGCCCCTTTTTTTTAACCATATTTTTATCTCAAACCTTATTTGATCCTTATTTCTTTGTAATGATATCCTAATGTCTATTCCATGTATGTTTAAATTGCTCTACTGTCTTAGCCTCAACCACCTCTGATGGGAGGCTATTCCACTTGTCCACTACCCTTTCTGTGAAGTAATTTTTCCTCAAATTTCCCCTAAACCTCCCCCCCTCCAGTCTCAGTGCATGTCCTCGTATTGCTTTTCTTCATTTGGAGAATGTTTCTCTCCTGGACTTTGTTAAAACCCTTGATATATGTGAAAGCTTCTATCATGTTCCCCCTTCTCTGCTCCAAACTATACATATTGAGATTTCTTAGTATTTCTAGGTATGTTTTGTGATGTAGGCCATGCACCATTTTTGTTGCCCTTCTTTGTACAATCTCTAATGTATTAATATCTTTCTGAATATATGGCCTCCAGAATTGAACACAGTTTTCTAGATGAGGCCGTACCAATGACCTATACAGTGGAATTATTACTTCTTTCTGCTGCTGATTCCTCTCCCAATGCAGCCAAGCATCTGACTTGCCTTCCTCATTGCTTTGTTACATTGCTTACCTGCCTTTATGTCACCTGAAATAGTGACTCCTAGATCCCTTTCCACCTCGGTAGTTTCCAGTATAGTGCCATTAATACGACATTTAGCCTTTGGATTTTTGAGGCCCAAGTGCATAATTTTACATTTTTGGGGCATTAAACTGTAATTGCCACCCTCTTGATCATTCCTCCAGTCTACCTAGATCCTCAGTCATTTGTTTTACCCCTCCTGGTGTGTCTACCCTGTTGCATACCTTTGTGTCATCTTCAAAAGGCATACTTTTTTTACATATTTTTTTTTTTTACTTGTGTAATTTTTTTATTGAAGTTTTTCAGAGAAAAACAAAAAACATTAAATACAGAACAAAACCAAACACCAAACAAAACAAAAAAAAAAGACAAAGGTACAGGAAAAATACAGCAAATAATGCAATCTGTGTCACAGTGTCACATAGATAGAGATAATAAGTGTCACGGCAATCTCGCAAATTCACATACTAAGCCTCAATCAGTTAGAGAATAGTGCCCCAGCTGCAGCCAGACGGGAGGTATTCCACCTATCCCACTTGCTGAGGTAATGGGGTAGGGTCCCTCTAGATCTATGTGTAAACCTCTCGTGTCCTGACACCTCATTCACCAGAGCTCGCCAATTGTACACATTAGGGGAAGAAGTAGCAAACCAGTTATGCGCTATAATCACCTTAGCTAAGGTAGTCAGGCAAAGAACATATTTGTACAATGACGGGCAGTAGGATTCCTCTAAGTCTAGCGCAAACATACACAGTGTAGGAGAAAGGGGGGGCAGCGTAGGTTCAGTAAGCAGAATGTCCGACCAGACTGCTTCCCAAAAAGCATATACAGTGGGGCACAGCAATAGTAGATGCCAAAAGGTAGCTTCAGGGGCACCACATCTTGGGCAGGTAGTACCAGGCCGTAGACCTGCTTTACATAAAGAAACTGGAGTTCTATACGTCCTATGTAGAACAAAGAAATAAACCTGTTGGTACTTGACACACTGAGTAGTATATTTAAGAGAGCACAACACCTGGAGCCATTAGTCATCTGTTAGTGGGCCAATGTCTTGCTCCCACTTAAGTTTAAGTTGGTCAAATATATTCGGGCAGATGTGGGCATTAAGACTAACATATAAAGTGGAAACTTGGTGTCTTGTACCCAAATTCATAACCATGTCTTTAATCGGGGAATCAGAAATGGACGGAGGTGAGGCCCCAAACTGTGCCTGCGCCGCATGGCGGAGCTGTAGATAACGATAAAAGGATCTATTGGATATTTCAAGCTCCTCCCACAGTTGTTTGAAAGATTTAAAAACAGCATTATCATACAGTTGTGAAACTGTGGTAAGGCCCGCCCCAATCCATATGTTGTCCTGTGAGAGCTGCAACAACTCCCTATACCCTGGGTTGAACCAAAGTGGCGTGTCAGAGTCTGTACCTCGCCATTCATAATAGGAGTGAGTTTGACGCCATACAAGTAGTGACTGACGGAGTAAAGGAGGAAGACCAGCAGTAGAAGAGGCAGAGAGAAGGAACTGGACAGGGGAGAAGTGAGACCCCACATACTCGGCAAAGAATCTCTCAAACGTGGGACTATCCCTACTGAGAATCCAATTAGACAAATGCGCAAGTTGGGCAGCTAGATAATAGGCCCGCAGATTGGGAAAACCCAAACCTCCATCCAATTTAGCCCTAACCAGAGCTCTCAGGGCAACCCTAGGCGTTTTGTCGCCCCAAACAAAAGAGGAAAGCACGCTATCAATGCTAGTTAAAATTTTCTTGGGGATATAAGTAGGAGAGTATGAACAAAACAAGAAATACCAACTGCGCTAACATATAAATTCAATTTTTATATTAGTTAAAATCAATTGCACAAATACACATACACAAATTAAAATAATGCGGCACTAATGATGCCAAGAAATTGATATTGAAACTGAGCCTTAATAAGCCACTCTCTGACAACAATTATTCACTCAGGGCAGTCTTTGTGCAAAATTGCCGGCATATGCAACTGATTGCTGGAAGATGGAAAAAGTCCTGCAACACATGCGTTTGTATAAATGGAATGGCGTCCAGGTAATGAAGAATAGTTACCAAGTCCAACCACCATCTTCACTGCGTGGGATAGAGAGATCACTCCAGAACCCCGCTAGGTGGGATACCCGGCTGAATTACCACCAGGGACTTGGTAACTATTCTTCACTACCTGGACGCCATTCCATTTATACAAACGCATGTGTTGCAGGACTTTTTCCATCTTCCAGCAATCAGTTGCATATGCCGGCAATTTTGCACAAAGACTGCCCTGAGTGAATAATGGTTGTCAGAGAGTGGCTTATTAAGGCTCAGTTTCAATATCAATTTCTTGGCATCATTAGTGCCGCATTATTTTAATTTGTGCAATTGATTTTAACTAATATAAAAATTGAATTTATATGTTAGCGCAGTTGGTATTTCTTGTTTTGTTCATATTTATGCTATTGGGGTGAACGACTATCACCCCCTCTCCAACAGCAGCTTAGAAAACCAGCCAAGTTACAGCGCCTGCTGTTTTTACCATTCATGGTAAAATTTACTTTTTCTTTGCCATAAGTAGGAGAGTGCTGTAATAGATAAAGATATTTTGGTTGTATCACCATCTTGATCACGTTAATGCGACCCGTGACAGTAAGGGGAAGCTTCTTCCATACATGAATCCGTCGCTTCAGATCCACCGTGACCTGGTCAATGTTTTGATGTACAAAAGACTTAACATTAGGAGTGATCCAAACACCAAGATACTGAAAGCGAAGGGTCCAGTGCAAGGAGGACACAATAGGTCAGGAAGAATACCAGATATGGGAAAGACATTAGATTTATTCCAGTTGATAGTCAGGCCGGAATAGAGGCCAAATGTATCAACAATACTTAGAAGGGAGGTCAGGGAAGTATCAGGGTCATTGAGAAACAAAAGCATGTCATCAGCATATAATGCAATAACATCCTCATGTCCGTCAATAGTAATGCCCCTAACATCAGGGGATGCTCTAATGAAACACGCCAATGGTTCCACAGCCAGGGCAAAAAGGGTAGGGGACAGTGGGCAGCCCTGTCTAGTACCACGAGACAAAGCAAATGGGGATGTTACATAGCCATTGACAGATATTCGAGCCACGGCGGAGGAATAGAGTAATTGTACCCAGCGTATGAATTTGGGGCCAAAAGCAAATCGTCCAAGGACTTCCCACAAATACTCCCATTCCACAGAGTCGAAGGCTTTGGCAGCATCCAGGGAAACCACCACAGCCCCCGACTCGGACTGGTCCCCCATCTGCAGGTGACAAAATAGTCGCCTCAAATTTTGGAGAGTGGACTTGCCTGGCATAAATCCTGTCTGATCATCATGAATGATCGAAGAGTCTTAGTGCCAGAATTTTGGCCAAAATCTTGACATCAGTAGGTAGCAATGAGATTGGGCGGTAGGATTCTGGGGCCGTAGGGTCCTTACCTGGTTTGAGGATCACCACAATAATAGCTTCTGACATAGGAGGCAAACGAGCACCCTCTAGCAAGGCATTAAAGAGAGTCAAAAGATAAGGGACAAAGTATGCACGATATTGTCTATAGACTTCAACCGGTATACCGTCGCTACCCGGGCCCTTTTTATTAGGGAAGGAGGCAATAGCTGCCTCAACTTCCTCTGGAGTGATACTAGCATCTAGAAAATCCATAGAATGTTGGGATAACTGCGGTAGGACAATACATGAAAGATATTGCTGTAGTTGACTGGAGGTATAAGTGACTTGAGGCATACAACGAGGAATAAAAGGACTGGAAAACCTGGGCTATCTCAGGAGTGGCATAGACCATTTCGCCCTGGGCGTCACAGATCTGCTGAATGGAACCTCCAGTTCTCTCCCCCCCCCTGAGCTAGAAAAGCCAAGGAACTACCCCCCGTGTCCGATTGTGAATAGAGGGTATGCTGGGAGAAAAGTAATTTGCGCCTTGATTTATCAAGTAAATGGTCAGACCAGGCTTTCCTGGCCAAATCCCACCTCACTCGGTCACTAAGGGTCTTAGTAGAAAGGTAAACAGACTCAGATTGGGAACAGGCAAGCGCCAGGCGCACCTCCTCCTCCCTACTAGATTTTTTAACATTAGCAATTTGTCGTATGAAGGAGCCCTATAACGAAGCCTTAAATGCGTCATGTTTAACCAATTGATCAGAACAGGATGCATTATGAACCTCAAAATCACTCCATTCACGAACCAAGGCCTCATGATCAGTCAACAAGGTCAACCAAAAGGGGTTCAATTTCCAGAGTTTAGCCCCACAGACAGGCACAGAATCTAGGGCCACCAGCAGGGGTGAGTGGTCCGAGATTCCCCTCTGTAGGTACTGGACATCTAGTATTCTAGCAGTGAGATCAGGGGAAACGAGGGCCAAATCTATTCTCGAGAACGTGTGAAAACTGGCCGAGTGGCAAGAGTATTGTAGTTGTTTAGGGTGTTTCAGCCTCCAAATATCCAGGAGCCCAAGCTCGGTAAGCAGCCTCGCAAACGGAGTGGGGGACGGGGAAGTAGAGGGTAGAGAAGGGGGAAGCTCAGCCCAACGATCTAAAACATTATTGAAATCTCAGATGCTAAGGACCGGTGCTGAGGGAGAAGTAGCAATAAACGACATTGCATGTCGGAGTACTTCGTTAGTGTAGGGGGGGATATAAACAGCAAGTATATGTAAAAGTGTACGGTTAACATAAGCCCTAAGGAATACATATCTGCCATATTGGTCAATTTGACTATGAACTAAATGGAAATTAACCAACTTCCGCACCAAAACTGAAACCCCCCTGGAGTTAGCAGAAAAGGTGGAATGATAGGAGAGACCAACCCAGGGCTTCCTGAGAGCTAAGGTTCTAGTACCAACCAAGTGCGTTTCGGAGAGGCATATGACATCTGCCTTATACTTCCTCACCTGAGATAAAACCAGAGCCCGCTTGATGCGGTCATTCAGGCCCCTCACATTCCAGCCGAGTATGCGGAGTCCATCAACCCCTGCAGCCATGAGTATAAGAAAGAAAGGACAGAAGGAGAAAAGAAGCAAGGGGAGAACATGGAGAGGCAGAAGAGGAGGAATATCCAAGGCAAGCAGGGCACGTAACAGAGAAGAACCCGGAGTGTAGAGAAGGAAGGAGCAAAGGGACCACTGTGGCCCTCCATCAGCAAGCAGGTAGAGCATCTGGAGACCAGAAAGCACATATAAGAAAAAACATAGACACATTGCAATTCATGAAAAAAAATAACACAGTGACACACGGAGCAATACACATACAAGAAAAAAAAACCCCAAAACAGCCCAAACACCCCCCTCCCTGCATATCCATCCCAAACTAGACACGCCTGGATCCCAAAAAAACAACTAAACTAAAGCTGAAAACCTATAGCAACCCCAGGGAGTAGAGACAAGTATTGCCTCTACAAAAAGGCTATATCCTAGCATTCAGCTCCTAAACTTAAAGATCGTCCCCGTTACATAAATAGCAGGAGTACAAAACCCAGCAAACAATGCGACCCCTGAGAGAGAAACAGTCCTCAGTTAGGGGCCCGAGGTCTACGCTCCAGCCAGGCCTCCGCCTCTTGAGGGGTATTGAAGAAGTGTGTGGAGCCATCATACACCACCCTTAAACGTGCCGGAAACAGCATGGCATATTGGATTTGATGGTCACGAAGCTTCCTTTTGACCTGAAGGAACTACGCATGCGACTTCTGGACATCTACGGCGAAGTCCGGATAAACAGAAATATCATGGTGGTCAAATTTCAAAGGACCCTGTGTGCGGGCCAGCCGCAGGACCGCATCCCAGTCCCTGTAGTGCAGGAAACGAGCTATAAAAGTGCGTGCAGGTGCGCCCGGGGGAGGAGCCCTGGCAGGTAATCGGTGCGCCCTCTCCACAGAGAACTGAGGACCAAAGTCATCACGTTGAAATAATCGGAGAAGCCATGTTTCCAGGAACGATTCTGGAGAGGAGCCCTCCGCTCTCTCCGGGAGGCCCACAAAGCGGACGTTATTACGATGGAGTCTTCCTTCAATATTAGAGAGCTTCGCCTTAACTGCCAACATTTGAGTTGTGAGATTGGAAACCATATCTTTAAGAGGATTGGTGACGTCTTCTAAGTCGGAGATACGGTGCTCCGCTTCCCCCACCCGTTCACGAATCTTTTGCATATCATGTCTGATTAAAGTGATATCCACCTGTACTTGGCCGATTTTATCCATGACTCTGTGTTCGGACGTGGATATGGCCAAAAGAATTTGCTGCGTCGACTGGGACGTGTCATCCTCTCGAGGAGGTGTCCCCGAGGGGGAAGGAGGGGATGGGGGAGCAGTAACCCGGCTGAGTTGGGAGGAAGACTGAGAGCCTCTAGCAAATTTTTCAAGCTTAGCTGCAGCGGTAGCAGCAGCAGCACTGCCCCCATGCACCATGACGGGACACGGGTGGAACACGGGGGTGGAGGTAGAAATAGCAATAACAGTAGAGGCCAAGTGCGAGAGCAAAGCTACTGAAGTAATGCAGAGAGAGGACTCCCGCAGCGATGATATAGAACAAACAATACGTGCTCACCACAGGCTGTAAAATCTTCAGGCTTCCAGAGTCTCACTTAGGTGAATGGACACAAGCAGGGAAAAGGAAATCTTTAGTGGCAGCAGTCAGGCTGTAGAATCAGCAGTAGGCTTTCAAGTGGACCCTCATGGAGAGTAGTGTAGATAGGGAAGCGCCAACCAGCAATGTAGGCAGAGTAGGATAGCTGCAGGTGTCCAGGCAGCCTCGCAGGCAAAGTAGTGCAGACAGGGAGGCTCCAACCAGCAGTGCAGGGAGGCAGGGGTCGTCAGGAGGGACGGTCAGTGCAGACAGATGCACCCCCGCACTGTCAGCAGCGATCACCGCCACACAGGGACAATCAGCCCGCCGGTCGCAAGGTGGAGGGAGACAGGGGCACACGCCGACCTCCGGATCAGCAGAAGCAGCAGAGGGCACGGGTGAAGGGAGCTCCGGCCCAGCGCGTCCCCGGCCTCCGCTGTTAGTTCCCAATATGGCGCCGCATTTCCGGTTAGACGGAAGGAGTGAGGCAGAGCGGTGTAGGCTATGATCCGTCCGGCGGCCGCCCAGGGCATAGACACAGTCCCGCAGACCTCTCAAAATGTGCAGGGTCAAGAGGCACAAAGGGTGAGCCAGGTCAGGAGCGATCACCAGCGGGGGAAACAGGATAAAGACAGCAGGATAGACGGAGCTCTAACTCCTAGCTCCTTACTCCATGCTCGGCCAAGCCACCCATACTTTCCCTTTAATGCCATTTCAATGTCACCAATAAAGATATTAAAAAGCACTGGTCCAAGTGCAGGCGTGTCTGTACCGTTGGGGGGGGGCGGGCCGCGGCAGCTGCGTGACATCACACGCAGCCGCCGCGACCCAGGATACAGCAAGAAGCTCCCTGCCAGTGTTCAGGGGCTGCGTTGGCAGGGAGCTACTTGTCAGGTACAAAAGCATTGCTGCCATGCGATGCTTCTGTACCTGTGCGGCGGGGCAGAGACACACATGCCAGTTGGACTAGCCCTGTGCTGGGCGTCCCCCCGCATGTCAGTGAATTCAGTGCATCTACGATCAGGTCTGAATTACCCCCATAGTTCTGTGTAAGTGGAAATATCAAGGTATTCTCCACCTCCTTGACTTCCTCAATAATTAATATGCAATTGGATCAGAAATAATTCCATTCAATACAGCAAGTGTAAAGGAAGTTATATTTAATGTGTACACAGAGAAACATAGAATTTGATGACAGATAAGAACAATTTGGCCCATCTAAGTCTGCACTAAACTCAAGTACATGCGCACACTTACACACTAGTGTTTTTTTTGGGGCGGGTCTCAATGAACCTACCAGTATATTTTTGGATTGTGGGAGGAAACCCATGTAAGAAAAAGAGAATATATAAACTCCACAAAGTTAGGGCCATTGTGGGAATTGAACCCTTGACCTCAGTGCTGTGAGGCAGTAATGCTAACCATTACACCATCTGTACCTCCCAACAACCAGATAAGTGTATATGTGATAAGTGACTGACAAATACTCTCTCATTAACATTTTATACCATGTTTAGCCAATCACCTCCCAACATAATTTCCTGTGATTTCAAATCACAACATGCTTAGGCCCCTCAAGATTTACATCATATATACTGTAGCTTTAGTTACATCTAAATTAAGGCTTTAGTTCTAATACAATGAGCCAAGATTTTCAGAGAAAAAAAAAATGTATATATATATATATATATATATATATATATATATATATATACACATATACATACATACACACATACACACACAGGGTGATATTCAAAAGTCGCAGTACACCCTTTTGTTTCAAAAACTGCAGGAGATGGGAAAACTGAACATGGGCGCCATCTTGAAATTGGCCATCTTGAATCTAAGTCAGTTTTTTCAAATGGAAAGGGAGTCGTGTAACATGTCAAACAACATCAGAATTTGCTGAGCAGTTTCTTGCTGCAAACCGATTTGAAGTAGCAGTTATGGTTCAAAAGTTACAACACTTTTGTTGCAGGTAACTGAAGATGGCTTTGAGAAAAGATGAGAGAACTGAGGTCATTTTGATGTCTTGTGAACAAAGTTTCCGTGTCACAGCTGCAGATTTTAACAACCAGCACCCAGAAAGACCTTCAATTTCACATAACATTTTCAGGTGCCTAATTTCCAAATTCCAGAAAACTGGGACTGTGGCTGACAAGTCACGGAGTGGTCGTCCAAAAAGTGCTACTGACAAGACAACTTCAACAATGGTTTTGGCATCCTTCGTGAAGAGCCCACAACGCAGCACACATTTGTCAGCAGAATGTGGAATCAGCCAGTCATCGAGCGTACAAATCCTTCATGCCCATTAATGGCATCCATTCAAGATCCAGCTACTCCAGTACCTAGCAGAGGATGACCCAGATAGACGTATGCAGTTTTGAACGTGGACCTTAGAGCAACACCAATAGGATCCCTCTTTTGCACAAGGCATCTTGTTCAGTGATAAGGCCAAATTTTATGTCAGTGGTGAAGTTAACCGTCACAACCACAGGTACCGAAGTGACCAGAATCCACACTGGATGGAACCTTCTAAGGTTGTTGTTAACGTAAAGGTTATGGTGTGTGATATGGGGCACCCATGTAATTAGACCCATTTTCATTGACCAGAACCTAAATACATAATGCTACCTCGAAATACTGCAGGAAGTGGTGTTCCCCTTAGTTCTGAATGAAGATGGCAGCTTCCCCTGTTACTTTCAACAGGATGAGGCTCCACCACACTAAGGAGCAGTTGTTAGATGGTCAATTACCTAGTAATTGGATTGGCCGACGTGGTTCTGTGGAATGGCCACCTAGATCACCTGACCTCACACCACTTGACTTTTATCTGTGGGGTCATTTAAAGCAACTTGTGTATGCGGAGAAAGACATCATCTCCAGCAACGCATTGAAGAAGCGTGGGCCAGCATTTCTTTCGATTCCTTCTGCGAGTGCATGATGATTGGATCCAGCGCCTTCGAAGTTGTATTGACCAAGAGGGACAACATGTTGAACACATTAAATGACTGTCCTTTACGGAGAACAGTTCAGCCTGTAATACCAACAAAAAAAAGTGTTGTACCTTTTGAACCATAACTGATATTTTAAATCTGTTTGCAGCAATAAACTTTTCAGCAAATCCTGATGTGTTACACGACCACATTTCCATTTGAAAAAAACTGACAAAAATTCAAGATGGACGATTTCAAGATGGCACCCATGTTCGGTACATACCCTACAAGATAGCCCACCTCATCCATACATTACTGGAGCATTCAGTTTTTCCATCTCCTGCACAGTTTTTGAAACAAAAGGTTGTACTGATATATCACCCTGTATGTATGTATGTATGTATGTATGTATGTATGTATGTATGAGTATATATATATATAATTGTACAATCCATGCATATATTCAAAATATAAAAGAATTATAAATAATCTCACAATTCACTTACAGGATTCTGACATGTTCTTGCCCAGCTGAGCTGATACAATGGTCCATGATAGAACGAGCATTATCGGTAATCTGATGGCTACAAGACTTTCCAAGCTCTATTATTTATTATAGGTGGATTATTGGGTGGAAAATGTTCCAATGTTTTGTATACTGATGACATTGTGTATTGTCCATTCTGCTATTACTCATTCTCAAAACACAAGAAATTTACCAAAAACTTTGCAGCATTTGCAATATTTAAATTATTGTGTTTGATGTCTATCAGCTCATATCATTTATATGTGTTTTTTGATGTCTAACAAGATGTGATTTCCGTGTAAAACATTTCCCACACTCAGAGCAAGGAAATGGTCTCTCACCTGTGTGACTTCTCTGATGTCTAAAAAGATATGATTTCCGTGTAAAACATTTCCCACATTCAGAGCATGCAAATGGCTTCTCACCTGTGTGATGTCGCTGGTGTATAGTAAGATCTGATTTCTGCGTAAAACATTTCCCACACTCAGAGCATTGAAATAGCCTCTCACCTGTGTGACTTCTCTGATGTGTAACAAGATCTGATTTCTGTGTATAACATTTCCCACACTCAGAGCATGTATATGGCCTCTCACCTGTGTGATGTCTCTGATGTATAACAAGATTTGTTTTCTCTGTAAAACACTTTCCACACTCAGAGCATGCATACGGCCTCTCACCTGTATGACTTCTCTGATGTATAGCAAGATTTGATTTTTCTGTAAAACATTTCCCACACTCAGAGCATGTAAATGGCCTCTCTCCTGTGTGACTTCTCTGATGTGTAACAAGATTTGATCTCTGTGTAAAACATTTCCCACACTCAGAGCATGGATATGGCTTCTCTCCTGTGTGATTTCTCTGATGTGTAACAAGATGTGATTTATATCTAAAGCATTTTCCGCACTCAGAGCATGGATATGGCCTCTCCCCTGTGTGAGTTCTCTGATGTGTAATAAGATTTGAATTCACTGTAAAACATTTCCCACACACAGAACATGTAAATGGCTTCTCACCTGTGTGAATTCTCTGATGTGTAACAAGACCTGATTTATGTGAAAAACATTTCCCACATACAGAACACAGAAATATTTTAACACCTCTATAAGTTGCACTATGTGTAGTAATATTTGGGGTATCAGTAGAACATTCCCCATGATTGGAGGGATCAGATGATATATCTGCACTGTGAGGTACTGGATGCAAATTTAGGGTAATGGCGATGTCTCCTGGAGAATCCTGGGTGATATTATCATGTATTTTAAAATGTGGAGACAATACAAGATCTCTCTCCAAGGTCTTCCTGCTTGAATGTCCACCTGCTGGAAATATAGTAATATGTATTGAAATAGTTAAATAAAATAAAAGTGGAAGCTATTCTATGAACAAATCTTCATACAATTATTAACTTCACAATTATGAAACATTTACAAAACAAAAATGACTGTTGTCTTAAAATATAAAGACACCTCATCATCCAGCTCTACAGATGGCATTGGGTATAAAAAAGACTTTATATTTGTGTTGCATATATTGTTGGTGAGGGGTATAGACAGCAGCTAAGGGAGTGTATAGTAGTAATGTGGGTGATGGAGTACAGACAGAATCCAAGGTAGTATACAGTAGTGTTTGATGGCTACTAGTGTAAGTGATACATCAGAGAGTGTGGGGATAATACTGATCAGAACTCTTGGCTGGTATCACACAATAAATGATGTTTGGTGGAGAGCAGGAGACTTGTAGGGGCTGGTGGTTCCTGAGTCCCACATTGGTCAGATACATCCCCTTCATTAGTCTGTTCTGACAGAGGAGGGTGTAGGATGAGATTGCTGTAGTGACTGAGCAAGGATAATGTGACTCTTCTCTGTAATAAGTGTTTATTACTCACCTGTGCTGATATCTCTAGGGATTTCTTCCTCCTTATACTGCTGATCACCTCTCACATACGTCTCTTCTTCTCCCTCTGTATCTTCTGTCTTCAAAACAGTCACATAAGTCTCTTCTTCTCCATCTGTATCTTCTGTCTTCATAACAGTAACATAAGTCTCATCTTCTCCCTCTGTATCTTCTGCCTTATTATCAGTCACATACGTCTCTTCTTCTCCCTCTGTATCTTCTGCCTTTATATAAGTTACATACGTCTCTTCTTCTTCCTCGATATCTTCTACCTTTATATCAGTCACATATGTCTTTTCTTCTCCCTCTGTATCTTCTGCCCTCATATCAGTCACATACGTCTCTTCTTCTCCCTCTATATCTTCTACCTTTATACCAGTCACATACGTCTCTTCTTCTTCCTCGATATCTTCTACCTTTATATCAGTCACATATGTCTTTTCTTCTCCCTCTATATCTTCTGCCTTCATATCAGTCACATACGTCTCTTCTCCATCTGTATCTTCTTCCTTCATATCAGTCACATACATCTCTTCTTCTTCCTCTATATCTTCTGCCTTCATATCAGTCACATACGTCTCTTCTTCTTCCTCTATATCTTCTGCCTTCATATCAGTCACATAAGTCTCTTCTTCTTCCTCTATATCTTCTTTGTTCATACCAGTCACATACGTCTCTTCTTCTCCCTCTATATCTTCTGACTTCATATCAGTCACATACGTCTCTTCTTCTCCCTCTGTATCTTCTTCCTTAATATTAGTCACATACGTCTCTTCTTCATCATCTATAACTTCTACCTTCATATCAGTCACATAAGTCTCTTCTTTTTTATCTTCTGCCTTCTTATCAGTCACATATGTCCCTTCTTCTACTTCTAGATCATCTACCTTAATATTAGTCAGATCTTTACCCTAAATAATCCACAAAACAAGAACATAACACTTCAATAATGCCTGATATCATTGAGATTAAACTGAATACTATCAGTGCATTAGACTTATATGGGTTTATTTAAGAAGTGACAAATTGTGTTTATGCCCAATATTAAAAAAAAATAAGAATTTACTTACCGATAATTCTATTTCTCGTAGTCCGTAGTGGATGCTGGGACTCCGTCAGGACCATGGGGAATAGCGGCTCCGCAGGAGACTGGGCACAAAAGTAAAAGCTTTAGGACTACCTGGTGTGCACTGGCTCCTCCCCCTATGACCCTCCTCCAAGCCTCAGTTAGGATACTGTGCCCGGACGAGCGTACACAATAAGGAAGGATTTTTGAATCCCGGGTAAGACTCATACCAGCCACACCAATCACACCATATAACTTGTGATCTAAACCCAGTTAACAGTATGATAACATGAGGAGCCTCCAGAACAGATGGCTCACTACAACAAAACCCGAATTTTTGGCAACAATAACTATGTACAAGTATTGCAGACAATCCGCACTTGGGATGGGCGCCCAGCATCCACTACGGACTACGAGAAATAGAATTATCGGTAAGTAAATTCTTATTTTCTCTGACGTCCTTGTGGATGCTGGGACTCCGTCAGGACCATGGGGATTATACCAAAGCTCCCAAACGGGCGGGAGAGTGCGGATGACTCTGCAGCACCGAATGAGAGAACTCCAGATCCTCTTTAGCCAGGGTATCAAATTTGTAGAATTTTACAAACGTGTTTTCCCCTGACCACGTAGCTGCTCGGCAAAGTTGTAAAGCCGAGACCCCTCGGGCAGCCGCCCAAGATGAGCCCACCTTCCTTGTGGAATGGGCATTGACAGATTTTGGCTGTGGCAAGCCTGCCACAGAATGTGCAAGCTGAATTGTACTACAAATCCAACGAGCAATAGTCTGCTTAGAAGCAGGAGCACCCAGCTTGTTGGGTGCATACAATATAAACAGCGAGTCAGATTTCCTGACTCCAGCCGTCCTGGAAACATATATTTTCAGGGCCCTGACTACATCCAGTAACTTGGAATCCTCCAAGTCCCCAGTAGCCGCAGGCACCACAATAGGTTGATTTAGGTGAAACGCTGAAACCACCTTAGGGAGAAATTGAGGGCGAGTCCTCAATTCCGCCCTATCCGAATGAAATATCAGGTAAGGGCTTTTATAGGATAAAGCCGCCAATTCTGATACGCGCCTGGCTGAAGCCAGGGCCAACAGCATTACCACTTTCCATGTGAGATATTTTAAATCCACTGTGGCGAGTGGTTCGAACCAATGTGATTTTAGGAATCCCAAAACCACATTGAGATCCCAGGGTGCCACTGGAGGCACAAAGGGAGGCTGTATATGCAGTACCCCCTTTACAAAGGTCTGGACTTCAGGAACTGAAGCCAATTCTTTCTGGAAGAAAATCGACAAAGCCGAAATTTGAACCTTAATGGAACCTAATTTTAGGCCCATGGACAGTCCTGTTTGCAGGAAATGTAGAAAACGACCTAGTTGAAATTCCTCTGTCGGGGCCTTCCTGGCCTCGCACCACGCAACATATTTCCTCAAAATACGGTGATAATGTTGTGCAGTTACATCCTTCCTGGCTTTGATCAGGGTAGGGATGACTTCATCTGGAATGCCTTTTTCCTTCAGGATCCGGCGTTCAACCGCCATGCCGTCAAACGCAGCCGCGGTAAGTCTTGGAACAGACAGGGTCCTTGCTGAAGCAGGTCCCTTCTTAGAGGTAGAGGCCACGGATCCTCCGTGAGCATCTCTTGAAGTTCCGGGTACCAAGTCCTTCTTGGCCAATCCGGAGCCACGAGTATAGTTCTTACTCCTCTCCGTCTTATAATCCTCAGTACCTTTGGTATGAGAGGCAGAGGAGGGAACACATACACTGACTGGTACACCCAAGGTGTTACCAGAGCGTCCACCGATATTGCCTGAGGGTCCCTTGACCTGGCGCAATACCTGTCTAGTTTTTTGTTGAGGCGGGACGCCATCATGTCCACCTTTGGTTTTTCCCAACGGTTTACAATCACATGGAAGACTTCTGGATGAAGTCCCCACTCTCCCGGGTGGAGATCGTGTCTGCTGAGAAAATCTGCTTCCCAGTTGTCCACTCCGGGAATGAACACTGCTGACAGTGCTATCACATGATTTTCCGCCCAGCGAAGAATCCTTGCAGCTTCTGCCATCGCTCTCCTGCTTCTTGTGCCGCCCTGTCTGTTTACGTGGGCGACTGCCGTGATGTTGTCCGACTGGATCAACACCGGCTGACCCTGAAGCAGAGGCCTTGCTTGACTTAGGGCATTGTAAATGGCCCTTAGTTCCAGGATATTTATGTGAAATTACGTTTCCATGCTTGACCACAAGCCCTGGAAATTTCTTCCCTGTGTGACTGCTCCCCAGCCTCTCAGGCTGGCATCCGTGGTCACCAGGACCCAGTCCTGAATGCCGAATCTGCGGCCCTCTAGAAGATGAGCACTCTGCAACCACCACAGGAGAGACACCCTTGTCCTCGGAGACAGGGTTATCCGCTGATGCATCTGAAGATGCGATCCGGACCATTTATCCAGCAGATCCCACTGAAAAGTTCTTGCGTGGAATCTGCCGAAAGGAATCGCTTCGTAAGAAGCCACCATTTTTCCCAGGACCCTTGTGCATTGATGCACTGACACCTGGCCTGGTTTTAGGAGGTTCCTGACTAGCTCGGATAACTCCCTGGCTTTCTCCTCCGGAAGAAACACCTTTTTCTGGACTGTGTCCAGAATCATCCCTAGGAACAGCAGACGTGTCGTCGGAATCAGCTGCGATTTTGGAATATTTAGAATCCACCCGTGCTGTCGTAGCACTACTTGAGATAGCGCTACTCCGACCTCTAACTGTTCCCTGGACCTTGCCCTTATCAGGAGATCGTCCAAGTAAGGGATAATTAAGACGCCTTTTCTTCGAAGAAGAATCATAATTTCGGCCATTACCTTGGTAAAGACCCGGGGTGCCGTGGACAATCCAAACGGCAGCGTCTGAAACTGATAATGACAGTTCTGTACCACAAACCTGAGGTACCCTTGGTGAGAAGGGCAAATTGGGACATGTAGGTAAGCATCCTTGATGTCCCGAGACATCAAATAGTCCCCTTCTTCCAGGTTTGCTATCACTGCTCTGAGTGACTCCATCTTGAATTTGAACCTTTGTATGTAAGTGTTCAATGATTTCAGATTTAAAATAGGTCTCACCGAGCCGTCCGGCTTCGGTACCACAAACAGCGTGGAATAATACCCCTTTCCCTGTTGTAGGAGGGGTACCTTGATTATCACCTGCTGGGAATACAGCTTGTGAATGGCTTCCAATACCGCCTCCCTGTCGGAGGGAGACGTTGGTAAAGCAGACTTCAGGAACCGGCGAGGGGGAGACGTCTCGAATTCCAATTTGTACCCCTGAGATACTACCTGCAGGATCCAGGGGTCCACTTGCGAGTGAGCCCACTGCGCGCTGAAATTATTGAGACGGCCCCCCACCGTACCTGAGTCCGCTTGTAAGGCCCCAGCGTCATGCTGAGGACTTGGCAGAAGCGGGGGAGGGCTTCTGTTCCTGGGAAGAGGCTGCCTGCTGCAGTCTTTTTCCCCTTCCTCTGCCCCGGGGCAGAAATGAGTGGCCTTTTGCCCGCTTGCCCTTATGGGGACGAAAGGACTGAGCCTGAAAAGACGGTGTCTTTTTCTGCTGAGAAGTGACCTGGGGTAAAAAGGTGGATTTCCCTGCCGTTGCCGTGGCCACCAGGTCCGATAGACCGACCCCAAATAACTCCTCCCCTTTATACGGCAATACTTCCATATGCCGCTTGGAATCTGCATCACCTGACCACTGTCGCGTCCATAACCCTCTTCTGGCAGAAATGGACAGCGCACTTACTCTTGATGCCAGAGTGCAAATATCCCTTTGTGCATCTCGCATATATAGAAATGCATCTTTTAAATGCTCTATAGTCAATAATATACTGTCCCTGTCTAGGGTATCAATATTTTCAGTCAGGGAATCCGACCAAGCCACCCCAGCACTGCACATCCAGGCTGAGGCGATTGCTGGTCGCAGTATAACACCAGTATGTGTGTATATACTTTTTAGGATATTTTCCAGCCTATCAGCTGGCTCCTTGAGGGCGGCCGTATCAGGAGACGGTAACGCCACTTGTTTTGATAAGCGTGTGAGCGCCTTATCTACCCTAGGGGGTGTTTCCCAACGCGCCCTAACCTCTGGCGGGAAAGGGTATAATGCCAATAATTTTTTAGAAATTAGCAGTTTTTTATCGGGGGAAACCCACGCTTCATCACACACCTCATTTAATTCATCTGATTCAGGAAAAACTACGGGTAGTTTTTTCACACCCCACATAATACCCTTTTTTGTGGTACTTGTAGTATCAGAAATGTTCAAAACCTCCTTCATTGCCGTGATCATGTAAAGTGTGGCCCTACTGGAAATCACGTTTGTTTCCTCACCGTCGACACTGGAGTCAGTGTCCGTGTCTGGGTCTGTGTCGACCATCTGAGGTAACGGGCGCTTTAGAGCCCCTGACGGTGTTTGAGACGCCTGGACAGGCACTAACTGATTTGCCGGCTGTCTCATGTCGTCAATAGTCTTTTGTAAAGTGCTGACACGATCACGTAATTCCTTCCATAAGACCATCCAGTCAGGTGTCGACTCCCTAGGGGGTGACATCACTATTACAGGCAATTGCTCCGCCTCCATACCATTTTCCTCCTCATACATGTCGACACAAACGTACCGACACACAGCACACACACAGGGAATGCTCTGATAGAGGACAGGACCCCACTAGCCCTTTGGGGAGACAGAGGGAGAGTTTGCCAGCACACACCAGAGCGCTATATATATACAGGGATAACCTTATATAAGTGTATTTCCCTTATATAGCTGCTGTATAGATTTATCTGCCAAATTAGTGCCCCCCCTCTCTTGTTTTACCCTGTTTCTGTAGTGCAGGACTGCAGGGGAGAGTCAGGGAGACGTCCTTCCAGCGGAGCTGTGAGGGAAAATGGCGCTTGTGTGCTGAGGAGATAGGCTCCGCCCCCTTCTCGGCGGCCTTTCTCCCGCTTTTTTAAGGAAAACTGGCAGGGGTTAAATGCATCCATATAGCCCAGGAGCTATATGTGATGTATTTTTTGCCATCAAAAGTGTTTTTATTGCGTCTCAGGGCGATCCCCCCCCCAGCGCCCTGCACCCTCAGTGACCGGAGTGTGAAGTGTGCTGAGAGCAATGGCGCACAGCTGCGGTGCTGTGCGCTACCTTATTGAAGACAGGACGTCTTCTGCCGCCGATTTCCCGGACTCTTCTGTCTTCTGGCTCTGTAAGGGGGCCGGCGGCGCGGCTCTGGGACCCATCCATGGCTGGGCCTGTGATCGGTCCCTCTGGAGCTAATGTCCAGTAGCCTAAGAAGCCCAATCCACTCTGCACGCAGGTGAGTTCGCTTCTTCTCCCCTTAGTCCCTCGGTGCAGTGAGCCTGTTGCCAGCAGGACTCACTGAAAATAAAAAAACCTAATTTAAACTTTTACTCTAAGCAGCTCAGGAGAGCCACCTAGTATGCACCCTTCTCGTTCGGGCACAAAAATCTAACTGAGGCTTGGAGGAGGGTCATAGGGGGAGGAGCCAGTGCACACCAGGTAGTCCTAAAGCTTTTACTTTTGTGCCCAGTCTCCTGCGGAGCCGCTATTCCCCATGGTCCTGACGGAGTCCCAGCATCCACAAGGACGTCAGAGAAATGGATTTCTCTTACGTCCTAGAGGACGCTGGGGTCCACATTAGTATCATGGGGGTATAGACGGGTCCACCAGGCGCCATTGGCACTTTAAGAGTTTGAGAGTGTGGGCTGGCTCCTCCCTCTATGCCCCTCCTACCAGACTCAGTTTAGAAATTGTGCACGGAGTAGCCGGTCCCAGCTAGGGGAGCTCTACAGAACTTCTTTAGTAAAGTTTTTTTTTATAGGTTATTATTTTACAGGGAGGCTGCTGGAAACAGCCTCCCTGCTTCGTGGGACTAAGGGGGGGGGGGAGTAGTGTCTGCCCTGCAGGGTCTGAGCCACTATGTCCACTGACAGGACACTGAGCTCCTGAGGGAATAGATTGTTCCCCGCCACAGGGGATCGCTCACCCCAGCAGCATGCCGCCACCCCCTTACAGAGCTGAAAATCAGTGGCAGGTGAGTCACCAACCCCCCTAGCAAGCGGGGAGCTGGTGTGAAGATGGCGGCAACAGGGTAGGAGCGGCACTCCGGAGGCTCAGTGGTACTTAGTGCGGCGCTGTGAGGGGCGCCCTGAGCCAGCGCCTGAACCCTGCACTGGTCAGCAAGCCTGCCGGGGTCCGTGGATCTAAGCCAGCATTTTACCTCAGGCCAGTATAATCCTTGTGAAGAGCGGGAAGACAGCGCCATTTTGGGGGCGGATCTTCTCCTCAGAGCGAACCCAGCAGCATTCAGCGCCATTTTCCTGCCTGCACAGCGCTGTCCAGGAAGAGCAAGTCCCTCCACAGCAACTCCAGCTATCTCTCACGGTACCAGGGGGTTGTAGAAGGGGGGGGGGGGGGCTGCATTAAGACTGTGGGGGTGAAACTCTGTCTGTCCTCCCCTGTGTGTGTGTGGATTGTCTGTGGTCTCCATTAAACAATGTCCAGGGACTCTGTGTCATATGCTACAGAGGATATGATCCCATTCCATGTAATCAGGATTACACTGGTTTAGCACAGATACCAGCAAGGGAGCCTGAGTGGTTATCCTCTATCAAATCTATGCTTTCTCGGATTTCAAATAGGGTTGCACAAAATGAATCTGCAACTCAGGTTTTACAGAACTCTATGGCAGTCTGGCCCAGTTCTAGTACCTCAGGGCTCCCCGCTGTATATTCACATAAACGTGCTCTTACGCAGATCATGCAGGATGATACGGATACCGATTCTGACACTGCAGACGGTGACGGGGATGTGTTGCGGGGGGCAGCATCTCTTGCTAAAGGGGTGCAGTTGATGATAGAGGCTATTAGAGATGTGTTGAATATTGCTGATACAACACCTGAGCAGGTTGAGGAGGCTTACTTCACTGACAATAAGAAAGCCTCGCTAATCTTCCCTGCGTCAAAGGAATTAAATGTTATTTTTGAAAAGGCTTGGGAAAACCCGGATAAAAAATTCCAGATACCTAAAAGGGTTCTGGTGGCATTTCCTTTCCCGGTAGAGGATAGGAAAAAATGGGAAAACCCGCCTATTGTTGACGCGTCAGTATCCAGACTCTCAAAAAAATAAGAATTTACTCACCGGTAATTCTATTTCTCGTAGTCCGTAGTGGATGCTGGGAACTCCGAAAGGACCATGGGGAATAGCGGGCTCCGAAGGAGGCTGGGCACTCTAGAAAGATTTATGACTACCTGGTGTGCACTGGCTCCTCCCACTATGACCCTCCTCCAAGCCTCAGTTAGGACACTGTGCCCGGACGAGCGTACACAATAAGGAAGGATTTTGAATCCCGGGTAAGACTCATACCAGCCACACCAATCACACCGTACAACTCGTGATACTATATCCAGTTTGACAGTATGAAAACAACTGAGCCTCTCAACAGATGGCTCAACAATAACCCTTTAGTTAGCAATAACTATTTACAAGTATTGCAGACAATCCGCACTTGGGATGGGCGCCCAGCATCCACTACGGACTACGAGAAATAGAATTACCGGTGAGTAAATTCTTATTTTCTCTGACGTCCTAGTGGATGCTGGGAACTCCGAAAGGACCATGGGGATTATACCAAAGCTCCCAAACGGGCGGGAGAGTGCGGATGACTCTGCAGCACCGAATGAGAGAACTCAAGGTCCTCTCAAGCCAGGGTATCAAATTTGTAGAATTTTGCAAACGTGTTTGCCCCTGAGCAAGTAGCCGCTCGGCAAAGTTGTAAAGCCGAGACCCCTCGGGTAGCCGCCCAAGATGAGCCCACCTTCCTTGTGGAATGGGCATTTACAGATTTTGGCTGTGGCAGGCCTGCCACAGAATGTGCAAGCTGAATTGTATTACAAATCCAACGAGCAATAGTCTGCTTAGAAGCAGGAGCACCCAGCTTGTTGGGTGCATACAGGATAAACAGCGAGTCAGATTTTCTGACTCTAGCCGTCCTGGAAACATATATTTTCAGGGCCCTGACAACGTCTAACAACTTGGAGTCCTCCAAGTCCCTAGTAGCCGCAGGCACCACAATAGGCTGGTTCAAGTGAAAAACTGATACCACCTTAGGGAGAAACTGGGGACGAGTCCTCAATTCTGCCCTATCCATATGGAAAATCAGATAAGGACTTTTATAAGACAAAGCCACCAATTCTGATACACGCCTGGCCGAAGCCAAGGCCAATAACATGACCACTTCCCGCGTGAGATATTTTAGATCTACGGTTTTTAGTGGCTCAAACCAATGTGATTTTAAGAAACTCAACACCACGTTGAGATCCCAAGGTGCCACTGGAGGCACAACCGGGGCTGAATATGCAGCACTCCTTTTACAATGTCTGAACTTCAGGTAGTGAAGCTAGTTTTTTCTGGAAGAAAATCGACAGAGCCGAGATCTGTATCTTAATGGAGCCTAATTTTAGGCCCATAGACACTCCTGCTTGTAGGAAATGCAGAAATCGACCTAGTTGAAATTCCTCTGTTGGGGCCTTTTTTGGCCTCACACCAAGCAACATATTTCCGCCATATGCGGTGATAATGTTTTGCAGTTGCATCTTTCCTGGCTTGAATCAGCGTAGGAATGACTTCCTCCGGAATGCCCTTTTCCTTTAGGATCCGGCGTTCAACCGCCATGCCGTCACAACGTAGCCGCGGTAAGTCTTGGAACAGACAGGGCCCCTGCTGGCGCAGGTCCTGTCTGAGTGGCAGAGGCCATGGGTCCTCTGATATAATTTCTTGAAGTTCTGGGTACCAAGCTCTTCTTGGCCAATCCGGAACCACGAGTATCGTTCTTACTCCTCGCCTTCTTATTATTCTCAGTACCTTTGGTATGAGAGGCAGAGGGTAGAACACATAAACCGACTGGTACACCCACGGTGTTACCAGAGCGTCCACAGCTATCGCCTGAGGGTCCCTTGACCTGGCTCAATATCTTTAATAGCTTTTTGTTGAGGCGGGACGCCATCATGTCCACCTGTGGCCTTTCCCAATGGTGTACAATCCTTTGGAAGACTTCTGGATGAAGTCCCCACTCTCCCGGGTGGAGGTCGTGTCTGCTGAGAAGATCTGCTTCCCAGTTGTCTACTCCGGGAATGAACACCGCTGACAGTGCTAACACATGATTTTCCGCCCATCGGAGAATCCTTGTGGCTTCTGCCATCGCCATCCTGCTTCTTGTGCCGCCCTGTTGGTTTACATGGGCGACTGCCGTGATGTTGTCTGATTGGATCAGTACCGGCTGGTTTTGAAGCAGAGGCCTTGCCGGACTCAGGGCATTGTAAATGGCCCTTAGTTCCAGAATATTTATGTGTAGGGAAGTCACCTGACTTGACCAAAGTCCCTGGAAGTTTCTTCCCTGTGTGACTGCCCCCCAGCCTCAAAGGCTGGCATCCATGGTCACTAGGACCTAGTCCTGTATGCCGAACCTGCGGCCCTCTTGAAGATGGGCACTCTGCAGCCACCACAGTAGAGATACCCTGGTCCTTGGAGACAGGGTTATCAGCCTATGCATCTGAAGATGCGATCCGGACCACTTGTCCAACAGGTCCCACTGAAAAGTTCTTGCATAGAACCTGCCGAATGGGATTGCTTCGTAGGAAGCTACCATTTTTCCCAGGACTCGCGTGCAATGATGCACCGATACCTGTTTTGGCTTCAGGAGGTCTCTGACTAGAGATGACAGCTCCTTGGCTTTCTCCTCCGGGAGAAACACTATTTCTGGTCTGTGTCCAGAACCATCCCCCGGAACAGTAGACGTGTCATAGGAACCAGCTGTGACTTTGGACTGTTTAGAATCCAACCGTGCTGTTGTAGAACTTTCCAAAATAGTGCTACCCCGACTAGCAACTGCTCCTTGGACCTCGCCCTTATAAGGAGATTGTCCAAGTACGGGATAATTAAAAACTCCCTTTTTTTTGAAGGAGTATCATCATTTCGGCCATTACCTTGGTAAACACCCTCGGTGCCATGTCCAGTCCAAACGGCAGTGTCTGGACTTGGTAATGGTAATCCTGTACCACAAATCTGAGGTACTCCTGGCGAGGATGGTAAATGGGGACATGCAGGTAAGCATCCTTGATGTCCCGGGATACCATGTAATCCCCCTCGTCCAGGCTTGCAATAACCGCCCTGAGCGATTCCATCTTGAACTTGAATTTTTTTATGTATGTGTTCCAGGATTTTAAATATAAAATCGGTCACACCGAACCATGCGGTTTCGGTACCCCAAACCGTGTGGAATAGTAACCCCGTCCTTGTTGAAGTAGGGGCACCTTGAGTATTACCTGCTGGGAATACCGCTTATTAATTGCCTCTAGCACAGCCTCCCTGCCTGAGGGAGTTGTCGGCAAGGCATATTTTAGGAAATGGCTGGGGGGAGACATCTCGAATTCCAGCTTGTACCCCTGAAATACTACTTGAATGAAACAGGGATCCACCTGTGAGCGAGCCCACTGATCGCTGAAATTTTTGAGACGGCCCCCCACCGTACCTGGCTACACCTGTGGAGCCCCCGCGTCATGCTGTGGACTCAGAGGAAGCGAGAGAAGAATTTTGATTCTGGGAACAGGCTGACTGGTGCAGCTTTTTCCCTCTTCCCTTGTCTCTGTACAGAAAGGAAGCGCCTTTGACCCGCTTGCTTTTCTGAAGCCGAAAGGACTGTACCTGATAATACAGTGCTTTCTTAGTCTGTGAGGAAACCTGAGGTAAAAATATTTCTTCCCAGCTGTTGCTGTGGATACGAGGTCCCAGAGACCATCCCCAAATAATTCCTCACCCTTATAAGGCAGAATCTCTATGCACCTTTTAAAGTCAGCATCACCTGTCCAGTGACAGGTCTCTAATACCCTCCTGACAGAATGGACATTACATTAATTTTGGATGCCAGCCGGCAAAATATCCCTCTGTGCATCCCTCATATATAAGACGACGTCTTTAATATGTTCTCATGTTTGACAGGGTCACCGACCACGCTGCAGCAGCACGATCTGCAGGTCTCAGTCTAGTACCTGAGTGTGTAAATACAGACTTCAGGATAACCTCCTGCTTTTTATCAACAGGTACCTTCAAAGTGGCCGTTCTTAAAACGGCAGTGCCACCTTTTTTGACAACCGTGTGAGCGTCTTATCCACCCTAGGGGATATTTCCCAGCGTAACTTATCCTCTGGCGGGAAAGGGTACGCCATCAGTAACTTTTTAGAAATTACCAGTTTCTTATCGGGGGAACCCACGCTTTTCACACACTTCATTCATTCATCTGATGGGGGAACAAAACACTGCCTGCTTTTTCTCCCCAAACATAAAACCCATTTTTAGAGGTACTTGGGTTAATGTCAGAAATGTGTAACACATTTTTTATTGCCGGGATCAAGTCACGGATGTTCCTAGTGGATTGTGTATATGTCTTAACCTTGTCGACACTTGAGTCAGACTCCGTGTTGACATCTGTGTCTGCCATCTGCGTGAGCGGGCGTTTTTGAGCCCCTGATGGCCTTTGAGACGCCTGGGCAGGCGCGGGCTGAGAAGCCGGCTGTCCCACAGCTGTTACGTCATCCACCCTTTTATGTAAGGAGTTGACACTGTCGGTTAATACCGTTCACCTAACCATCCACTCTGGTGTCGGCCCCACAGGGGGTGACATCACATTTATCGGCATCTGCTCCGTCACCATATAAGTCTCCTCATCAAACATGTCGACACAGCCGTACCGACACTCCGCACACACACACAGGGAATGCTCTGACTGAGGACAGGACCCCACAAAGCCCTTTGGGGAGACAGAGAGAGAGTATGCCAGCACACACCAGAGCGCTATATAATGTGGGGATTAACACTATAACTGAGTGAATTTTCCCCAATAGCTGCTTGTATATACAATATTGCTCCTAAATTTAGTGCCCCCCCTCTCTTTTTAACCCTTTGAGCCTGAAAACTACAGGGGAGAGCCTGGGGAGCTTTCTTCCATCTGCACTGTGAAGAGAAAATGGCGCCAGTGTGCTGAGGGAGATAGCTCCGCCCCTTTTCCGCAGACTATTCTCACGCTTTTTTATGGAATCTGGCAGGGGTAATTACCACATATATAGCCTCTGGGGCTATATATTGTGGTATTTTTGCCAGCCAAGGTGTTTTTATTGCTGCTCAGGGCGCCCCCCCCCCAGCGCCCTGCACCCTCAGTGACCGGAGTGTGAAGTGTGTATGAGGAGCAATGGCGCACAGCTGCAGTGCTGTGCGCTACCTTGGTGAAGACTGATGTCTTCATGCCGCCGATTTTCCGGACCTCTTCATGCTTCTGGCTTTGTAAGGGGGGCGGCGGCGCGGCTCCGGGACTGAACATCAAGGCTGGGCCTGCGGTCGATCCCTCTGGAGCTAATGGTGTCCAGTAGCCTAAGAAGCCCAAGCTAGCTGCAAGCAGGTAGGTTCGCTTCTTCTCCCCTTAGTCCCTCGCTGCAGTGAGCCTGTTGCCAGCAGGTCTCACTGAAAATAAAAAACCTAAATCTATACTTTCTTTCTAAGGGCTCAGGAGAGCCCCTAGTGTGCATCCAACCTCGGCCGGGCACAAAATATAACTGAGGCTTGGAGGAGGGTCATGGTGGGAGGAGCCAGTGCACACCAGGTAGTCATAAATCTTTCTAGAGTGCCCAGCCTCCTTCGGAGCCCGCTATTCCCCATGGTCCTTTCGGAGTTCCCAGCATCCACTAGGACGTCAGAGAAAGGTGGTTTTACCTGTTCCAGGATCTACCGCCTTGTAAGAGTCGGCTGATCGGAAAAATTGATAATACACTCAAATCCATGTACACGGCTTCTGGGGCAATACTACGTCCCACTATTGCCAGTGCTTGGATTGCCAAAGCTATAGTAAAGTGGTCAGGCACGTTACTTGAAGACTTGGATACTATGGACAAATGTGATGTCGAATTGTTTTTACTTAACATTAAGGTTTCGGCAGGATTTCTGGTAGAATCCATGAAAGACCTGGGTTCCATGGCTGCGGGAATTTCTTCCATGTCTGTATCAGCTTGTTGAGGACTGTGGTTGCGCCAGTGGTCTGCGGACGCGGAATCCAGGAGAAGTGTGGAGACCCTACCCTACACAGGTCAGGCTATCTTTGGGGAAGCGTTAGATGCGTTTATCTCCACGGCTATGGCTGGTAAGTCACCTTTTCTTCCCTCAGCTACACCTGCTCTGAAGAAACCCTTTTCTTTAGCTACATCACAGCCCTTTCGGTCTACCAAGTCCAGAAAGGCCAAGCCATCCAACACCTTCTTTCGGGGAGGTCGGCCCAAGTCCAAGAAACCTGCGTCTGCAGGTTCCCAGGAACAGAAACCTGCTTTAGGTACACCAAAGTCCTCCGCATGACAGTGGACTGCACGCCCCGGAGGTGGGAGCGAGACTCAGGCATTTCAGTCACGTCTGGGTGTCATCGTGCCTGGACCCCTGGGTGCAAGATATTGTGTCTCAGGGGTACAGGCTGGAATTTCAAAATCTCCCTCCTCATCGATTTTTCAAATAGGCTTGCCAGCCCTGCTGGCAGACAGGACTGTCCTGCAAGAAGCCGTCCAGAAGTTGGTGGAGGTACAGGTCAATGTGCCAGTACCACTTCATATGCAAAACAAAGGTTACTATTCGAACCTTTTCATGGTACAGAAACCGGATGGTTCGGTCAGGCCCATTGTGAACTTAAAATCACTAAACCCCTTTCTGAGGAAGTTCAAGTTCAAAATGGAGTCTCTAAGGGCAGTGATATCAGGTCTGGAGGAGGGGGAATTCCTGGTATCCCTGGATATCAAGGATGCGTACCTCCACATTCCGATTTGGCTCCATCTTCGATTCGCACTGTTGGACTGTCATTTTCAGTTACAGGCCCTACCATTTGGCCTCTCCACAGCACCGAGGGTATTCACCAAGGTGATGGTAGAAATGATGAATCTCCTCCGCAGACAGAGGGTGAACATAGGGGGTAATTCTGAGTTGATCGCAGCAGGAACTTTGTTAGCAGTTGGGCAAAACCATGTGCACTGTAGGGGAGGCAGATATAACATGTGCAGAGAGAGTTAGATTTGTGTGGGTTATTTTGTTTCTGTGCAGGGTAAATACTGTCTGCTTTATTTTTATACTGCAATTTAGATTGCAGATTGAACACATCACACCCAAATCTAACTCTCTCTGCACAGGTTATATCTGCCTCCCCTGCAGTGCACATGGTTTTGCCCAACTGCTAACAAAGTTCCTCCTGCGATCAACTCGGAATTACCCCCATAATTCCGTATCTGGACGATCTGTTGATAAAGGCATCGTCCAAGGAGAAGCTGTTACGGTCCATAGCTCTCACGACCCAGCTTCTCAGGAAACATGGTTGGATCCTGAATCTTCCAAAATCTCATTTAGAACCAACCAGGAGGTTGCCCTTTCTGGGAATGATCCTCGACACGGAAGTGCAGAGGGTGTTTCTTCCAGGGAAAAAGGCGTTAGTGCTTCAAACGATAGTCCAGGATGTCATGAAGCCAACCCGGGTGTCGGTTCATCAGTGCATTCGCCTTCTGGGAAAGATGGTGGCCTCTTGCGAGGCCCTGCAGTACGGGAGGTTTCATGCTCGGTCCTTCCAACTGGATCTCCTGGACAAGTGGGCGGGATCCCATCTACACATGCACCAGAGAATACGTCTGTCAACAAAGGCCAGGATTTCACTCCTCTGGTGTCTGCAACTGCCTCACCTTCTGGAGGGACGCAGGTTCGGGATTCAGGACTGGATCCTTCTAACAACGGATGCAAGTCTCCGGGGCTGGGGCACAGTCACTCAAGGGGAAACCTTCCAAGGAAGGTGGTCAAGTCTGGAAGCCGGCCTGCCGATAAACATTCTGGAACTAAGAGCCGTCTACAATGGTCTTCTCCAAGCGGCCCATCTTCTGAGAAATCAGGCCGTTCAAGTGCAGTCAGACAATGTGACAACAGTGGCTTACATAAACCGACAGGGCGGAACGAAGAACAGAGCTTCAATATCAGAGGTAACAAGAATCATCCTCTGGGCAGAAAAACACGCGTTGATGCTGTCAGCAATCTTCATTCTGGGAGTAGAGAACTGTGAAGCGGACTTCCTCAGCAGACATGAAATCCATCCAGAGGAGTGGGGTCTCCACCCGGAGGTGTTCAAGGAGGTAACAGATCTTTGGGGCGTACCCCAGATCGACATGATAGCCTCTCGTCTCAACAAGAAGCTTCAGCGGTGTTGTTCCAGGCCGAGGGACCCGCAAGCAGTGGCGGTGGACGCCCTAGTGACTCTGTGGGTGTTCCAGTCGGGGTATGTGTTTCCTCCACTTCCACTCATCCCAAGAGTTCTAAAGCTCATAAGGAGAACAAGGGTTCAAGCGATCCTCATTGCTCCAGACTGGCCAAGAAGGGCTTGGTACGCAGATCTTCTGGATCTACTGCAAGAAGAGACGAGGCCTCGTCCTCTTCGGGAGGACCTGCTGCAGCAGGGGCCATTAGCCTATCAAGACTTACCGCGGCTACGTTTGACGGCATGGAGGTTGAACACCTGATACTAGCTCGAAAGGGCATACCGAACAAGGTTATTCCTACCCTGATACCGGCTAGGAAAGGAGTAACGTCTAAACATTACCATCGATTTTGGAAAAAATATGTATCTTGGTGTGAGTCCAAGAAATTTCCTGCGGTGGAGTTTCAACTGGGACGGTTTCTCCTCTTCCTGCAAGCAGGCGTGGATATGGGCCTGAGGTTGGGATCCATAAAGGTCCAAATTTCGTCCCTATCCATTTTCTTCCAGAAACACGGGGCTGCCCTCCCTGAGGTTCAGACTTTTTTGAAGGGAGTTCTGCACATCCAACCTCCCTTTGTACCGCTTACAGCGGCCTGGGATCTTAACGTGGTGTTGCAGTTCCTCCAATCGGACTGGTTCGAGCCTCTACAGGAGGTTGAGGTCAAATTTCTTACATGGAAGGCTGTCATGTTGTTGGCCTTAGCTTCTGCTAGACGTGTGTCGGAGTTGGGGGCTTTGTCCTGTAAAAGCCCATACTTGATCTTCCACGAAGATAGAGCTGAGCTCCAGACACGTCAGCAGTTTCTTCCGAAGGTTGTGTCGGCATTTCGTATCAACCAACCTATTGTGGTGCCAGTGGCTACTGACTCCTCAATTTCATCAGTCCTTGGATGTTGTAAGGGCTCTGAAAATCTATGTGAAGAGGACTGCTCGTCATATAAAATCGGACTCTGTTTGTCCTGTATAATCCCAAGAATATTGGGTGTCCTGCTTCTAAGCAGACGATCTCTCGCTGGATCAGGTTCACTATCCAGCTTGCATATTCTATGACAGGATTGCCGTGTCCTAAGACTGTCAAGGCCCACTCTACTCGTAAGGTGGGGTCTTCCTGGACGGCTGCCCGGGGTGTCTCGGCTTTACACCTTTGCCAAGCTGCAACTTGGTCTGGGTCGAACACGTTTGCAAAGTTCTATAAGTTCGATACTTTGGCCTCTGATGATCTGAAGTTTGGTCAGTCAGTTCTGCAGGAGCCTCCGCGCTCTCCGTCCCGTTCTGGGAGCTTTGGTACATCCCCATGGTACTAATGTGGACCCTAGCATCCTCTAGGACGTAAGAGAAAATAGGATTTTGTTTACCTACCGGTAAATCCTTTTCTCGTAGTCCGTAGAGGATGCTGGGAGCCCGCCCAGCGCTTCGTTTTCCTGCTATCATTATTTGGTTCAGTACAACTTCGTTTTAGTTGAGTTCTGCATTGTTACTTGGTAAGTAATGTTTCAGCGGTTGCTGAGTTTTCAAGCTAAGTTAGCTTGATGTGCCTTGTATGTGTGAGCTGGTATGAATCTCGCCACTCCTTCTCTCGCAGATGTCCGTCTCCTCGGGCACAGTTTCTAGACTGTGTCTGGTAGGAGGGGCATAGAGGGAGGAGCCAGCCCACACTCTCAAACTCTTAAAGTGCCAATGGCTCCTGGTGGACCCGTCTATACCCCCATGGTACTAATGTGGACCCCACCATCCTCTAGGGACTACGAGAAAAGGATTTACCGGCAGGTAACCAAAATCCTATTTTTGGTACTTACCGGTAAATCCCTTTCTCTGATTCCACAGGGGACACTGGAAGGTTGAAGACCGTGGGGGGGGGGGAGATGGTGGTAGATGGAGCCGGCACTTTAAGAATTTTATGATGTGACTGGCTCCTCCCCCTCTATGAACCCCCTCCATACCAATTAAAGAAACTGAGCCCGAGGAGAGAAGGAAGACCAGATGACAGAGGAGGAGGTGAATTAAAGGTAACAGAACTAGAAACCAGTAAGCAAAGACATACAGACATGTTCATGTGTATATAACAGGCACAATACTGATATAGAGAATTGTGAGTAACAGTCACAACAAAATGCTAAGTAGCATACAGTACGGCAGGAAAGAAGCACTGGGTGGGCGTCCAGCGTCCCCTGTGGAATCGGAGAAAGGGATTTACCATTTTCTCCTTCATCCACTAGGGAACACAGGAGGGCTTAAGACCGTGGGGACGTCCCAGAGCTGCCTTGTTGGGTGGGAGAGCGCTGAGAAACCTGAAAAACCGCACGACCAAACTGAAAGGCCGAAGCGGCAAACGTATCAAACCGGTAAAACTTAAGGAAAGTGTTCCCTTCTGATTCCTGACCAACTAACGGGGGCATGTCCTCAGTGTCTGATTTGCCAGAATGTAAAACTGCAGGTAAAAAACTCTTTCTTGAAACATTAGTTAAAACTGGATGCTTTGGTGAACCCATGGCCTTGGTAAGTCCATCAACTGACTTAGCTAAGGCTTGTGCCCACGCCGGTTCTGGCATGGGCGGTAGAACTGGATTTCTTGAACTGGTAGCTTCTCTATCCTTACGAGAAGCTGCCAGTTGCGCATAGAGCAAGTTTGTTAGCAATTGGGTAAAACCATGTGCACTGGAGGGGGGGGGGGGGGGGGGGCAGATATAACATTTGCAGAAAGAGTTAGATTTGGGTGGGTTATTTTGTTTCTGTGCAGGGTAAATACTGGCTGCTTTATTTTTACACTGCAATTTAGATTTCAGTTTGAACACACCCCACCCAAATCTAACTCTCTCTGCACATGTTATATCTGCTCCCCCTGCAGTGCACATGGTTTTGCCCAACTGCTAACAAAGTTGATGCTGCGATCAACTCAGAATTAGGCCCACGGTCTGATATAGGAACCTGTTCACAAGCATCACAATATAGGGACATCTCTGACTGTCCGTGCGTACATTTTGCATGACATTTTGTACAAGTATAAAGCTTCTGGGGAGCTTTGGATGATGCACCCTTACCTGCCATACTGTATACACAGGCTAATACAGAGAAGACAAGTAAGAGTAGAAGTAAAGCAAGTCACAGGAAAAAGAATAACTGCGGAGGGGGGGTATAGAGGAGAATGCTCTGCCACATCAGCCTCTATATCCCTGTTACATAACTGCGCAGGCACTACTGATCATCCCCCTAGTGATTCAGGGTAATGTGTGCCTTGAATGCCCCCACAATCTGTCCCGCACTCACGCCTCCCAGACCTCCGGTGTAGTTGTGCTTTTCGCTGCACTAACTTGGGGTCGCCTAATGCTGACGGCAATGTGTAATGCCGCCGGGAGCTCCGCTGGACGGAGCTAAGCTCCGCTCCCTTTAACTGCCCGCTGCAATGGCGCCCTTTTTTGAAAAGTGCTTTAAGACTTTGTGCAGCGGCGGGCGGCACTGTGCCCCTTAACCGAAGATCACTTGGTACTGCTTTGTACCAGGGGGTGATCTCTACTGTGTGATAACACATCAGTAGCATACACGGCTCCCTCGGGCACATTTCTAAAACTGGTCTGGAGGGGGATCATAGAGGGGGAGGAGCCAGTCACATCATTAAATTCTTAAAGTGTCGGCTCCATCTACCACCATCTATACCCCCCCCACGGTCTTAAGCCTTCCAGTGTCCCCTAGTGGATGAAGGAGGAAGTGCAATGTTTTTTCTAGCCGTGTCTTGCTAGTAAAAGCATTACCCGTTTAACTATCGGGCATACAATGAAAAGTCACCTACCTTATCCTCCTGTGGGATCCTGTGATTCTCCTCTGTACAATCCTGGGAATACAGAGGACGGGGACATCTCTCTGGGGTATCTCTGTTACTGGGCCCATCTGTAGGAGACACACAGTGACTGAGTACAGTGTATATATGTGATTATCAGATGATGTGTGTACATAGGGGCCCCCATACCTGCTCTCCCCTGTACAATACATGACAGTATCCTCTTACCCAGTGATGTGAGGGGCCGGTGATTCTCCATCATCACGTCCTTGTACAGACCCCCGTGTTCCTCCATATACTCCCCCTCCTGTATGGAGAGATAGACAGTGACATCCTGACACCTTATAGGCACCTGACACACACAATGATACAGTCATCACCCAGACACATTCCCTGGTGTTACTGTATAATGTCCCATTCCCAGCAGTAACCTCTCCAGTCATTACCCAGACACATCACCTGGTGTTACTGTATAATGTCCCATTCCCAGCAGTCACCTCTCCAGACATCACCCAGACACATTCCCTGGTGTTACTGTATAATGTCCCATTCCCAGCAGTCACCTCTCCAGTCATCACCCAGACACATCCCCTGGTGTTACTGTATAATGCCCCATTCCCAGCAGTCACCTCTCCAGTCATCACCCGGACACATCCCCTGGTGTTACTTTATAATGCCCCATTCCCAGCAGTCACCTCTCCAGTCAGCAGCTGAATGATCTTGTTGGTGAGTTCCAAGATCTTCTGGTCATTGCGCTTCTCAGTTATCAGTGAGTGAGGTGGAGGCACCGTGATGGGGCTCTGGGTCCTGCTCAGTCCTCCTGACACATGGGGACAGCTGCTGGGTGTCTTACACTCACCGTATATCTTCTTTACTACTGTGTAACCCTGTATATTGGTAAAGATATTAAATATCACTGCATACACTCCCTGATCCCCTCACCTCCCCAGTCAAGTCCCTATATTATTACTATAAGGATTAGTGATGTCATTGTACTCTCCCAGATTTCCTCACCTCCCCAGTCATGTCCCTGTATTATTACTATAGATATGTGATGTCACTGTGACACTCCCAGGTCCCCTCACCTCCCTGTGTAACCCTGTGAACTGAAAAATATATGACAACTATATACACTCCCAAATCCCCTCACCTGACTAATCTTGTCCATATTATTACTATAGATATAAGCGAGGTCACTGTGACACTCCCAGATCCCCTCAGCTCCCCAGTCATGTCCCTGTATTATTACTATAGATATAAGCGAGGTCACTGTGACACTCCCAGATCCCCTCACTTCCCCAGTCATGTCCCTGTATTATTACTATAGATATAAGTGATGCCACTGTGACACTCCCAGACCCCCTCACCTCCCCAGTCATGTCCCTGTATTACTACTATAGATATAAGTGATGTCACTGTGACACTCCCAGACCCCCTCACCTCTCCAGTCAGCAGGTAGATGATCTCCAGGGTGATATTTATTATTCTCTCAGTCATGTGACTCCTGTCCTTGTCCATCTTGAGTGAATCAGTGTGACGTGTAATAAAGACTCTGGTTCCTCACAGCTGGACTGTCTAGGAATAAACATACATATAATACATGTAACATAGTCAGATACGTAACACCGAGTCTCCCTTTCCCCCAAGCTATAGAGCCCTGGTCAGTATCTCTCAGAGGTTCCTGTGGCCCAGCCTTATAAAGCTGCTCAGGGGCAATCACACAACTTTGCATTATCTAGTGTTACGCTAATGCTCCTCTCTTGGCCAGGGTCTTATTCCTCTCAGACATAAGTCAGATGCTTTTTGCACCATTAGTAATAATTTACATCATACAGACACAGCAGCAGCAGATAGGGTGGAGCTAGAGAGGAGCAGCACGGTTATTACTCATTTATCATCAGAGAGGCATAAGCGCACATGGGTCTGGCTGCGCTTCACCCAGGACACGTTTAGCAGGGAATGACTGGAGTCATGCGTCTGATGTGTTCCTGCACCTGAATCTAGAACGGAGCACAGGACCCCAGTCACTGCAGCTTCTGCTACTACAGGCCCCAACATTGCAGGATCCAGACAAGCAGCAACTGCCCTTCAGACACGAGTAGCAGCATCTGGAGGTGAAAACTTCATCAGGCTGCACCCACTACACAATAAGACTCTCCTCTAGTCTCCAAACTTTCAAGCGTTCCCTGAAAACTCACCTCTTTAGGAAAGCGTATCAAATTCCACAACCACCCACATAACTTTCATAAACCTTCAAATTGCATCCACTCTGCACAGTCCACACATATCCTCACATGTCTTCTCATTCTTCACTTTCCCTTCCTCTCGACCCCCGGTTCATCATTGCTGTATGACCATATCATTCAGCCCACCAAGAACCTTTGCAATCTGGTGGACAACTATGCAATAGATAGCACCTATCCTTGCGTATACATGCCTATTTACCTATAGATTGTAAGCTTGCGAGCAGGGCCTTCCTACCTCTATGACTGTTTGTTATTACCCAGTTTTGTTATATCATTGTTATTTCCAATTGTAAAGTGCAACGGAATTTGCTGCGCGATATAAGAAACTGTTAATAAATCAATAATTAATTAATAAAACTTCAAGAACAGATGTTCTAGGTTTTAAGGTAGTCTGTGTGGATAATTTTGAGGCTCCCTATACAGATACAGATATAGTCTCCCTTAAGGTCTTTTAAACTGATATTGTCCCAAAAGTGATCATTGTGGTTTGACAAATAGCCAGCTTTTTTCACTAGAAGATGGTACTGACACACTAATGGTCTAATTCAGCTCCTCTACGTTTTTGCAGATAGTCGCCGCCCATAGAGTATAAACTCGCTCTGTGCAAGTGTGCGAATGCATGCAAAAAAAGGATTAATAATAATAAACCGATGTGGCTTAATAAAAAAATAAAGGAACTTATGGGCAAGAAAAGGCGAGCATTTAAAAAATACAAATCTGATGGGAATGCGGAATCATTTCAGCACTATAAAAACTGTAACAAAATATGCAAGAAAGAAATAAGAGCGGCTAAAGTAGAAACAGAAAAACTAGTAGCTAAGGAAAGCAAATCAAATCCCAAAAAATTATTTAAATACATTAATAGCAAGAGATTAAAGAAGGAGAGTATAGGCCCTGTAAAAGACAAGTTGGGAGTCTTAATCAAAAATGATAATGACATAGCGGACTGATAAAGCTAAATTATTTATCGTACTTATAACCCTTTATGAGGTCTAAGAACACTGTACGCTATCTACGTAAGAAGTACCGTAAGGGTACGCTAGTTGCGTATCGATCGCTCAGCCGTAGGCGAGACGCTCAAGCGTCGCGTTCGCTCACGGCCCAGAGATCACAGGCTGACACGCTATTGGCTGTTGACTGACGTAATGATTCGCTATGGCGTAGCGGACGCTCGAGACCACGAGGAGATCACCAGCGGCGCAGACGCTCACAACGCTATACCTTTATATCTATACCTTTAACAATGAGATACACAGTATACCTTAGTGTAGAGACAAAGTGTAAGTGTAACCTGGTGTAACCTGATTAACTACAAAGCTGCTTGAGCGTCTCCGACGCTCTATGAACACTTAACACTATGAGAAAATACACAGATATCTGTTTAGGGTCCAAAGCCTATTATATGTATTATAACTAATTATTCTTGCAAAAAGGAATCACAGTACAAATGATACACTACAGTATAACATAAACCAACTAACCAGATAACTATGCAGGAAATACAATACAATCTAATCAAGGGAAAATACGAGAGAAAGAGAAGAGAGGGAGAGAGAGAGATGAGAGAAATGGCTCACAGTAAGACAATATGATCACGGAGAAAAACTTACGCACAAGGGGAAACGATCGCATGCGCCTGGACATCCAGCACCCGATTTTCAGCAATGAGAACCGTTGAAGAGTGAGAGCTGGATGTGGTCGGCCTGCCTATTTATGCCCCACACACAATGCAATCTAATGGTCCCTACAATCTGATCGTCCATTGGACACAGGAATTCGGCTTCGCATTATAACAAAAGGTCATAGGTTGATTCATACAGGTGGGCTGTGACGATTTCAAACAGCTCAGGTGGGTGGGACACTGGGTTTCCCGCCGCATACCTGAGTAAGAGTAAATAATAGTAATGGACATAAACTTCTTATGTCCATAACTATTCGCACGAGCGATTAATACGCTCCAAACCAACACCGGAATATTGCTATTTAAATACTCTTCCGATGGGTACCAAACACTACTGTATGACTCCTGTTAGACCCTTCCCACAATACAAAGAGGGATCCCTCCGTTCAGGGACATTCTATATTAACCAAACTTTCAGAATCTATCAAAGGGACCATAATCTATAAACTACGTTAATTGTGAAAATATGTAACGAATGAGTCGCACGCTACGACTACACAAACTTTACCGTAAATACGCATACCGAGCACCAGCGGGTGCACGCAACAGCGGGTATGCGCTATCACGGGAAAGCGCACGCATGCGCAGCGCGGACCAGCGTGAGGTGCAAATATGGCAGCGTGTATAGGGATATTTTTCTGACTTTGACAGTCCACCCTTTGGCAGTCAATAATAACTGCCACCTTCTAAAATATTTCAAAAAGAGAAAAATATATGTCAGGGGTTAATTCATTTCCATGGTTGGGTAGGGGAGGAGAGAGGAGTAGGTGTGAAGAGGGTATGACCTAGTGAGATAGCAGAAGCATGTGTGTATGAGTCCATGTTTGGGGGGTCATGTATCATCGTGCCGTACGTGTTGTAAATCAAGCTTCGAGGTATTGCGAAGTATACATTTGAATTCCTTCTTATCCCGTGGTACAGGTCTGTGGATGGGCTGTCAAACTTTACCGAGCTCTTTTCGGATTTTGAACAAAATGGGGAGCACATTTTAGTTGATGATACATGAATGGGGGAATATGTGATTGCTGATATCTGTGCCTGTATTCCCTATACTATGTGTGTCATTACCTGAGGGTTGTAGAAATGAAGAAAAGACATAATTACGGTAAATGCGGTGGTATTCTATGTCAGGTTAATGTACATCTGTCGGTTGAAGTTTTGTTCGGTATCAGTTGAAAGTCGTCTTCTTTGCGCTGTTTTGCTCATTAAGCGTGAGCAATAAGCTTTGTCAATGCCATTAGATTTACAAAAAATGTTGGGCTAGCGTAATTTTAAGAATTCTAGGGAAACTGGGGATCCATGGCAAAGTTCATCAAGTGTCCATATCTCAAGTGGTCAAAACTTCTTCTTTGGTCTATCCGTTGTCTGTATAGCGTCTCATCAACTTCCTCGTCCAAGGGGGTCTTGTTATCTTGGAGAAAAACCAGAAAAACAGGTGAAAGAAACGGACCGTATAATCGCATTTTCCTTACATCATGGTTTCTATCATTGGGTCATAAATCAAATCCAGGTTAATTACAGTTTCCTCACTCCTCAAACTCATCACTCTTGTACTTTGTTTGCACTTCATTAAAGCCTGACCGCATCTAAATATCAAGCCAATTGATATGACAACACCTAAGATACATAGGAGGAACTTCCCAACATCCATTATGACTCCTTGAGCCCAGTCTCCCAAACCGGAGAACCAATTTCGCGGGTTCAACCATGACACCCAACCAGTCAGCTCATTACCTACAGCAGCAAGGGTGAGATTGTGTTTTCGGCGAAATTCCCATTTTAGTTGGAGAATATCGTCCATCTTTTGGTCTATGACCTCTACCGGATCCTCGGTGCTATTTGTGATATACGTGCAACACTTCACGCCGTACTGCGTTGCCAATGTAACACAATATCCGCCTGTCACTGCTGTGAGGTAATTAAGAACCATTCTATGCTGCACCAGTTCTGTTTTATAGGCTTGAAGTTCTCTTCCAGTGTATCTAAACGTGTCATCATACATTTCGGTGATATTATCTAACAAATTTGCGAGCGCCGATATGTATTTATAATTTAGCACTCCTCTAGCGGTGCGGGTGAAATCTAACGCGATTAAGAATTGAATCCCGGTGGATTCACTTATCAGATCAGAGGCCGGATGCTCTGTCTTCTCTATCAGGTGCCTTTTAACTCGGTGCTCGTAATGAGTGTGAGTATAAGGAGCTTGGGCACCACGGTGTATGTCCTTCATTTTGTCATGTGTTACAGTCATTACTTCAGGCAATACTTTTCCAATATAACACAATCCTTCAGAGTTTGGGGCAAGCCACTTGTACGCCTTTCTCCCGCATATGAAATATGCATCATCGGGGAGAACATATGGGACGGAGAAGGACATTACCATATTACACACCTTCCAGGTGAAATCTCCTAATCCTAATTCTTCCATCTGCTTAATACACGTATCAGGCTGTACGATATGTGCACAGTATCCTGGTGATACTTCTCCAACTCTAGTAATCCTATTTCCTAAGGTATATCTATACCGGAAAGATTTTCCTCTACTGGCTATGTGGCGTACAAGCTCTGTATCTGTAGGCATTCTATCTGCTCTATGCGAAAAGGTCATGGTGTGGTTACTCCATGACACTTCCCAATTTCCCGGCTTTCTGGGATTGGAGATGTTGAAACATAATAGGGACCTATCCACATGGTATTGGTGGAGCTTCAAACTAGGAGGGCTGGAGATATTAAACCTCCGGTCCACCGGTCTCCCACCATTTAACTCAAGTACCTCCTCTATCGTTAAAGGAAATGGTACTAGCCCTGATTTGCTATGACCCTGAGGTACTTGAGAGCATACCCAACAATCTGTTTTGTTTAACACATTACCCACTAAGGAGTGATAGTCACTTAATGGATGCCGATCCATATGGATATTAAAACTGGATTGGCATTTCTTAATGCACCCATCTTCAATGACATTGTTACAGAGCCTACAGATACAGTTCTCTTCAGCTAATAATCCGTCACAATTCCTTCTATGGTCAATGCTATCGGATCGTTTTCTGATACTCGCCTTTGCTTGTTGGTTAGGTTGATCTTGGAAAACTACGCCTCCATCTTTATCATCAGAACCCATTCCAGAACCTCTATCGACCTCCATGGTACTCTCGCCGGAACAGACTGCTCTGGTCAACATCATGGTTAACAGGAAAATCCGGATCACAGTCTCTTGGGGCAAGTCCATCTTAAAGGAGGAAACGGAGAAGAATGAAAAAGGGGAAAAAGAAATTTGAGGGAAAGGGGATGGGAAGTGGAGAAAAACAATAAAAGGGAGTGGGGAGTCGACAACAGCTCTCGGTCTTCAAGGCTCAGGTGCCGCCTCAGTCCTCCTGGAACAGACACTCCAGTGATACAACCTCTACCGTCTGTTCCTTATCACGGGACTTCTCTGGATCAGCAACCTTCTTGCAGTGGGATGAATGGACCCAAGTCTCTCTCTCAGCAACCTTCAATGCTGTAGTGCTAGTCAATAAGACCTGATATGGTCCTTCCCATCTGTCAATAAGGCAACCTGAGCGTAGAAAATTCCGTATCATTACATAATCCCCAGGTTCAATGTCATGACAATTACTACCTGGTAGATCAGGAATCACCAACTTCAGATTATCATTTTGATTCCTCAACTGTTTACTCATGTTAATCAAGTACTTTACAGTTACTTCATTGTTACATTTCAAATCATCCTGAGGGTTAATCATGACATGCGGTTGTCGACCAAACAAGATTTCAAAGGGAGACAGATTAAGTGGGGACCTGGGAGTGGTTCTGATGCTGTACAGTACAATGGGTAAAGCTTCTGGCCATGTCAATCCTGTCTCTGCCATTACTTTGCTCAATTTATTTTTAATAGTGCTGTTCACTCTTTCGACCTTCGCACTCGCCTGTGGACGGTACGGAGTGTGCAGCTTGCTATCAATTCCCATTAACTTACACATTCCTTGAAAGACATCACCTGTAAAATGGGTACCCCTATCACTTTCGATTATTCTAGGGATACCATATCTACATACAAATTCCTGCACAATTTTCTTAGCAGTAAACATAGCGGTATTTGTAGCCGCAGGAAATGCTTCGACCCAATTTGAAAAAACATCTATACAAACAAGTACATATTTCAAATTCCGACAAGGGGGTAATTGTATAAAGTCAATTTGTATTACCTGGAAAGGGCCGCCGGCAGGTGGGACATGGGATGGTTCTGTAGGTATTGCCTTTCCAATATTCTTTCTCAGACAGGTAAGGCATGACATTGCTCTTTTACTCGCATGAGAGGAGAATCCTGGGGCGCACCAGTATGCTCTTACCAATTTGCACATTCCCTCCTTGCCTAGATGAGTCAGCCCGTGAGCTGCTTCAGCCAGACATGGAAGATATGTTCTGGGGGCCACTGGTTTACCATGTCCATCCGTCCAGAGCCCTGAGGACTCTTGGCCATATCCCTTTGCCTTCCAGACCGCTCTTTCCTGTGTGGAACACAAATTCTGCATCTCACACAACTTCTGTGTGTTGATGGTATTAAATACCATCAGTTGTGTGGTGTCTGTCTGTATGGGGGTAGCAGCTGCTAGCTTAGCAGCTTCGTCTGCTCGGCTGTTACCAAGTGATACTGGGTCTTGACTATATGTATGTGCTTTACATTTGATAACAGCCACTCTGTCGGGTTCCTGTATCGCTGTTAGAAGCCTTTTTATGTGAGCTGCATGCGCTATCGGTGTACCAGCTGCCGTCATGAAATTTCTGAGGCGCCATAGGGCTCCGAAATCATGGACTACCCCGAATGCGTATCTAGAATCGGTGTAGATATTGGCTGACTTACCCTTAGCCAATTCACATGCTCTGGTTAGGGCGACCAGTTCAGCAACCTGGGCTGAGTGAGGTGGGCCTAGCGGTTCCGCTTCTATGGTGTCTTGGTCATCTACGACTGCGTATCCAGTACACAAGTCTCCCGAGTCTGACTGTCTGTGACAACTACCGTCCGTGTAGAACGTGAGTTCTGCATCTTCCAGTGGATTGTCACTGATGTCAGGCCTTGCGGTAAAATTTTGGGTCAAATATTCCATACAATCATGTGTATCTTCCTTTGTATTAAATCCTCCTTCCCCATCACTCTCACCTTCCACCCTTTGTGCCTGACCAGGCACACCTGGGAGATATGTTGCAGGATTTAATGCACTGCATCTCCTTATGGTGATGTTTACTGGGGCCATTAGTGCCAATTCCCATCTTGTAAACCTCGCTGATGAGACGTGTCTGGTTTGGGCAGAATTCAATAAGGCCGATACTGCATGTGGCGTATGGATTGTGAGGTTGTGGCCTAGCACGACATCTTCGCTTTTTGTCACTAGCAATGCTATCGCCGCAACGCTTCGCAAGCATGTGGGGAGGGATCGCGATACCGTATCTAGCTGAGCGCTGTAGTATGCAACTGGCCTGCTGGCATCACCGTGTTTTTGGGTTAGTACACCTGCTGCGCAACCAGCATTTTCTGTTCCGTATAGTTCAAAGGGTTTCCCATAGTCCGGCATACCTAGCGCTGGCGCCTCCGTTGGGCACTGTTTGAGTCTCTCAAATGCTGTTTCGGATTCGTCTGTATGCAAAATCCTATCAGGTTTGTTTGAGGAGACCATTTCCTGCAAAGGTAGCGCTAAAATGGAAAACCCTGGGATCCAATTACGGCAATACCCACACATTCCTAAAAACGTTCTGATCTGTTGCTGGGTTTGTGGCAAAGTCATGTCTCTAATTGCTTGGATTCTATCAGCGGTCAGGTGTCTCAGTCCTTGTGTTAGACAGTGTCCCAAATATTTTACCTTAGTTTGGCATAATTGCAACTTGTCTTTGGAAACCTTGTGTCCTGTGTCTGAAAGATGAAACAGGAGCTGTTTCGTATCCTTCAGGGATGCTTCCAATGAATCAGAACACAGTAGTAGATCATCCACGTACTGTATTAATACAGATCCACTCACTGGTTGGAAAGACTGTAAACAATCGTGCAAAGCCTGAGAAAATATACTTGGACTATCTATGAAACCTTGGGGTAATCGAGTCCACGTGTATTGGACTCCTCTGTATGTGAATGCAAACAAATATTGGCTGTCAGGATGCAGAGGTACCGAAAAGAATGCGGAGCAGAGGTCAATAACAGTGAAAAATTTGGCAGTGGGAGGAATTTGCATTAGGATGACAGCTGGATTTGGCACTACGGGGAACTGACTCTCAACTATTTTGTTAATCCCCCTTAGATCCTGCACTAGCCTGTAGCCCCTCCCCCCACTCTTTTTAACAGGGAAGATGGGACTATTGGCTGTGCTGGACGTTCTCACCAGAATGCCCTGTTGTAGCAAGCGCTCTATTACAGGGAAAACTCCTAACTCCACCTCTGGCTTCAGAGGATACTGTGGGATTTTTGGAGCTATCCTACCATCTTTTACTTGTACAACTACTGGAGCTACGTTTGCCATTAATCCAGTGTCCTGTCCGTCTTTTGTCCAAAGTGACTCTGGTATCTGAGATGTCATCTCTTCTACTTGGGATGGATTCCTATTTGTCATAATGGTATGTGACATTAATTTTGATGGGGAGTCTAACATGTCTCGCACTTCCTGAGCGTGATTCTCAGGTATGTCCAAGAATACACCTTCAGAAGTACAATAAATGACGCACCCCATTTTACACAGTAAGTCTCTTCCCAGGAGATTGGTTGGTGCCGATGCAGCCAGCAAAAAGGAATGCTTGGTATGCAAGGGTCCTATTGTAATCTCGGCTGGTTTGCTAACAGGGTAGTGTTGGACTACTCCTGTTACTCCCATGGCTGGAACTGTCCTACCAGTGGTTCTCATGCCCACTGTCGAATTTATCACTGACTTGGCCGCCCCTGTGTCTACAAGAAAGTTTAAAGTTTTACCAGCTACATTAATTGCGATCTCAGGTTCACTTCCAAGATTGGCAATCAATTTTACTGGCTGCAGATTACAGGTATGACCACACCCCTATTGGGTATGGTGACCTCCCTGAATCCTGTTGACAGCAACTACTTGTGAGGGAGTTGGCTGGGGACTATCAGAGGCATGCCAGTCTCTGTTCGGGGGATATCTTTTTGTTTCCACTGTATGTGGCTCATAACTCCGCCTCTGTGGACCCTGATCCCAATGTCGTGTGTCGTGTCGTTGTCTAGGGGGTTGGTAAGATTTTTGTATATTTCTTGATCTACAGTCTCGTGCAAAAATGTCCCTGTTTGTGACAATAATAACATATTACAACAGTTGACTTACCCACAGGATTAGGTGGTACATACGCAGGTTGCTTTGTGGTCAGAGCCTGTATACTTACTGACATTAACTTATCACTTTGTGACTCTCTGTGTTTGGTGATGTTTCTGTCGTGATCAATAGCAGCCTCTCTCAAAGTGGACACTGACAGACCTCGCCAACATGGTTGCGTGGTTTGTACCCTAGCCCTTAATGTTTCTTTTAAACCATCCATCAGTACAGATACTGCTACTTCTTGATGGTTTGGGTTGGTCCTAATGTCTTCTATACCAGTGTATTTTGCCATTTCTAATAGTGCCCGGTGGAAATATTCTGCTGCCGTTTCGGACTCCTTTTGTTTAATGGAGAATATTCTGTTCCATTTAACAACGGCTGGGAAATACTCTTTTAACTGTAAATTTATCCTTTTTACATTATCTTTGTCGTACACATCTGTAAGCGGTACATCTTTATCTAGTCCACAATCAACTAAGAATTGGGCTGAGTCGACATTGGAAGGTAAGCAAGCTCTTAGCACTATCTGCCAATCCTTATTATTGGGCTCTAAAGTGTTTCCTAGATCCCTGATGTATTTTTGGCTTGCAACTAAATCTTTTCTGGGGTCTGGGAATTCAGACACTATGGTCCTCAATTCCATTCTAGTAAACGGGCAATACATGGCAATGTTCCTAACGGGTGTGGCTCCTGATGCATCTGTTTTCCCATTGGGAACTACTATCACCTTAACTGGATTAATTTTAACAACTTCACTCTGTGTAGATTCTACAGTTTGTTGTGGTACAATTGTCTCAGCATAATGCATGGTGCCGTACTTACCCGTTGACACGACCTCACCTATCCCTCCGCTAGGGGCCTTCACTAATCTCGTGAGTGGAGCAGTTCCTACTGTGGTTTCTGATGTGGTGGCCGCTAGAGAGCGCTGAAATTGTTGCCGAATCTTCTTCTTGTTCACACTCCTGAGGGAAGTTCAAAACAGGGTACAACTTGCACGGGTTAATACTTGCATGGGTTAATGGGTTAACATTATCATTAACATTTACATGGTTACTAAGTGATTGTGCGTTACACCTTAGTGCGTTTCTCTCCGCAATCAACTTCTCTCCTGTTATGTATGGTGGTGGCGGGGCTGTGGCTACCAGTTTCCTGACTGCCCCAGATCCCGCCGCCAGAGCCAAACCTCTCTGTATCTCACCTTCCTGTTGCCACAACTGTAAATAATCATGATGCTGAATTCGTCTCTTTGTTGATTTTATGAGACATATCCTCCTCCTTATATTTTGTAACACTTCTGGACTGAAGCTACCTATTCTTGGGAATTTTTCCCTGTCTTGTACAGTCATTCTCTCCCATTCATCACATAAAGCTTCTGTGTGACTTCCATATTTCTCACACATTATGTACCTGGCCGATCCAATAGGTCGGTTTACAGAGTCAACCCGAACCGAGGTTGATCGCCCCCTACCTGAACAACTGGCCCCCATAATCTGCAGGCGTTGCTTGCTCTACCTCTGATCTCTATATCAGGGTCTTCAGCGAACCCTTACAGAAAACCAAATTATTCACGATAGGCAGACGGTGAAGTTTACCGAGCACCCCACTCGCTCGCCCACGCCGACCAATGCGACCTGATCACACCGATATGGTGCTGGCGCACTCGACACAGGGCACCTATTAACCTTTTGTTTACTGAAAAATGCGAGTGTGATCCGAAGAGCACTACTCTTTCCAGTAAAGGTGGGGTTGTCAGATAGTTCCTGAGTGACCAGCGAACTTCCCTTTTTGTAAAAATAAAAAATTACACAAATCACGTTAGAATGTACAAATAGCGTTTGTGACCCCTTTACTCTAATGGTACTAGGTCAGATTACTAACTACTGTACACAATTACGTGCGGTCCAATCGTTCAGCACACAAGCACCTAAGCTTATGTACGGAAAGACCAAATGGAATCGATAATTGCGGCTGCGAATTCCTTCAGCAAGAGCTTGTATGGCCTATATGGGTGTTGCACCAACCCTTTTCGGTGTTGTGCCTGTGGACTGTATAGCGGACTTCTTTGTCTATTTTACCTGAACCTGCTGGTTTGCTATGACCTCCTGGTCTGACCTCCTGGTCTCGTTACAGTATGACCTCCTGGTCTCGTTACTGTATTACCTCCTGGTCCGCTATACTCTAATGCTCATATATTGTGTTTAACCAAGGATGCCTCCCTAGCCACCGTGCATGTCACTTACACGTATGTTCCTCACGAGTACTCGGTGATTTCTTTTGGTTCAACCTCTAAAATTGTATAAATGTATGAAAAACACTCACTCACCACATGCACTCTTTTGCTTCTATTTCTATTTCTGCGCAGAAATTTTTTTCTTTAGCCCAGCTGTGTTACCAATTAGGAGCAGGATCTGTTAATTTAAATTTCGGACACCAAAAATAGACTTGCGTTATTTATCGCCTGTTGCGCTATTTACCGCTTTGCGTTATTTATCGCCTTTGCGTTACTTCAACTTATCGTGACTTGAGCTACGTGGGCGTAACCGGACGCTCCGTTGCGTAATGTACGCTGCGTGCGTCTGCCTTTGGATTGCGTACACAAGTCTTTTGTTAGGGACACGTGTACGCAAAGCAAAAGATCCACCGTAACACAATTTTATACTTTTATCAATGTAGATGATCCCTGATCATCTACCGCACACCACACTGATTTTGCCTTATCGTCCAGGCAAACCTGTGTGTTTGTCTATACTTTTAACTATGTAACCTTTATTCTTAAACTATGAAATAACAGCAAATCTCTTTTAGCACTTTCTATCAACTATAAAACTGGCAGACAGGATGGTGATATACGAAAATGAAAAAAAGAAATGCAGATATATGTATGCGTGCGTGTATACGCAAAACAGAAGAAAAATAAACAGTTTTAAAAGACACTAGCGTTTTGTTCTTACCTCCGGTTCCCGGATTCCTTCAGCACTCGTTATCTAAGCGAAGCAGACGCTTATCCCGTCAGCACTACGAGACAACCTCCCGCCCTTTGCTGAGGGATAATGTCTGCTGATCTACCTAGTGCAGATATGTGAAGGATAGGACGAGCCGCCAATTGATAAAGCTAAATTATTTATCGTACTTATAACCCTTTATGAGGTCTAAGAACACTGTACGCTATCTACGTAAGAAGTACCGTAAGGGTACGCTAGTTGCGTATCGATCGCTCAGCCGTAGGCGAGACGCTCAAGCGTCGCGTTCGCTCACGGCCCAGAGATCACAGGCTGACACGCTATTGGCTGTTGACTGACGTAATGATTCGCTATGGCGTAGCGGACGCTCGAGACCACGAGGAGATCACCAGCGGCGCAGACGCTCACAACGCTATACCTTTATATCTATACCTTTAACAATGAGATACACAGTATACCTTAGTGTAGAGACAAAGTGTAAGTGTAACCTGGTGTAACCTGATTAACTACAAAGCTGCTTGAGCGTCTCCGACGCTCTATGAACACTTAACACTATGAGAAAATACACAGATATCTGTTTAGGGTCCAAAGCCTATTATATGTATTATAACTAATTATTCTTGCAAAAAGGAATCACAGTACAAATGATACACTACAGTATAACATAAACCAACTAACCAGATAACTATGCAGAAAATACAATACAATCTAATCAAGGGAAAATACGAGAGAAAGAGAAGAGAGGGAGAGAGAGAGAGATGAGAGAAATGGCTCACAGTAAGACAATATGATCACGGAGAAAAACTTACGCACAAGGGGAAACGATCGCATGCGCCTGGACATCCAGCACCCGATTTTCAGCAATGAGAACCGTTGAAGAGTGAGAGCTGGATGTGGTCGGCCTGCCTATTTATGCCCCACACACAATGCAATCTAATGGTCCCTACAATCTGATCGTCCATTGGACACAGGAATTCGGCTTCGCATTATAACAAAAGGTCATAGGTTGATTCATACAGGTGGGCTGTGACGATTTCAAACAGCTCAGGTGGGTGGGACACTGGGTTTCCCGCCGCATACCTGAGTAAGAGTAAATAATAGTAATGGACATAAACTTCTTATGTCCATAACTATTCGCACGAGCGATTAATACGCTCCAAACCAACACCGGAATATTGCTATTTAAATACTCTTCCGATGGGTACCAAACACTACTGTATGACTCCTGTTAGACCCTTCCCACAATACAAAGAGGGATCCCTCCGTTCAGGGACATTCTATATTAACCAAACTTTCAGAATCTATCAAAGGGACCATAATCTATAAACTACGTTAATTGTGAAAATATGTAACGAATGAGTCGCACGCTACGACTACACAAACTTTACCGTAAATACGCATACCGAGCACCAGCGGGTGCACGCAACAGCGGGTATGCGCTATCACGGGAAAGCGCACGCATGCGCAGCGCGGACCAGCGTGAGGTGCAAATATGGCAGCGTGTATAGGGATATTTTTCTGACTTTGACAGGACATACTTAATGAATTTTTTACAACAGTATTTACTAGAGAGGACCCAATTCAGGGACTGGCACACAATCTCAATAATGAGAATATCCCACTAATAGGTACTTATTTAAGTGAGGAGGTAGTCTGTGACCGATTAAAACATTTAAAGATTACTAAATCACCAGGGCCCGATGGAATTCACCCAAGTGTTCTAATGGAGCTTCACTCTGAACTGGCAAAACCAATATTTTTGATCTTTAAGGATTCAGTTATATCAGGTATGGTTCCCAAAGACTGGCATATAGCGGAAGTAGTGCCTATATTCAAAAAGGGAAGTAAAGCGGAACCGGGTAACTATAGACCAGTTAGTCTTACATCTATAGTGGGGAAAGTACTGGAAGGTATTCTAAGGGATAGTATTCAGAAGTTCCTTGAAGCCAATAAAATCATTAAAAGGAATCAACATGGATTTGTGAAGGACAGATCCTGTCAAACCAACTTACTTGGTTTTTACGAATCAGTAAGTGCAAACCTTGATCAGGGTAAAGACGTGGATGTAATCTTTTTAGACTTTGCCAAAGCTTTCGACACAGTACTACACATGCGACTTATCTATAAGCTACAAGAATCAGGGCTAGGAGGCACTATATGCACTTGGGTCAAGAATTGGTTAGATAATAGGGAGCAGCGTGTTGTGGTTAATGGATCTTTCGCAAAATTGGACTGAAGTGTTAAGTGGTGTGCCACAAGGCTCGGTATTAGGACCGCTATTGTTCAACATTTTCATTAAAGACCTAACAGAAGATCTTGAGAGCATGGTGTCAATTTTTGCAGATGATACCAAATTGTGTAAGGCTATAAATACAGAGGAGGATGCGGAGTCTCTTCAGAACGACTTAGTTAAATTAGAAGCATGGGCAGCCAAATGGAGAATGCGCTTCAACACAGACAAGTGTAAGGTAATGCACTGTGGTAGCAAGAACAAAAATAACACCTACAAACTGAATGGGGTAAAATTAGGGGATTCTGTACTGGAAAAAGACTTAAGGGTTCTCATAGATAGCAAACTAAGCAGAAGTTCCCAAAGTAGGATGGCAGCAAAAAAGGCTAATAAGATACTAGCATGCATAAAAAGGGGAATTGATGCTAGGGACGAGAGTATTATACTCCCGTTATATAAATCACTAGTGAGGCCACACCTTGAATACTGTGTACAATTCTGGGCACCGTACTACAAAAAGGATATCCTGGAGCTAGAAAAGGTTCAGAGGAGGGCGACCAAACTAATTAAGGGCATGGTGACGATGGAATACAAGGAAAGGCTTTAAAGACTAGGCATGTTTACATTGGAAAAGCGGAGACTAAGGGGGTAATTCCAAGTTGATCGCAGCAGGAAATTTTTTAGCAGTTGGGCAAAACCATGTGCACTGCAGGGGGGGCAGATATAACATTTGCAGAGAGAGTTAGATTTGTGTTTCTGTGCAGGGTAAATACTGGCTGCTTTATTTTTACACTGCAAATTAGATTGCAGATTGAACACATCACACCCAAATCTAACTCTCTCTGCACAGGTTATATCTGCCTCCCCTGCAGTGCACATGGTTTTGCCCAACTGCTACCAAAGTTCCTGCTGCGATCAACTCAGAATTACCCCCTAAGAGGGGATATGATCAACATCTACAAATATATAAGGGGACAATACACAGAGCTTGCGCGGGACCTGTTTTTGGTTAGATCAACACAGAGGACTCGTGGACACTCGCTCAGGTTAGAGGATAGGAGATTCCGCACAATACGGCGTAAAGGCTTTTTCACGGTAAGGAAAATACGTGTTTGGAATTCCCTGCCTGAGGGAGTTGTAATGGCGGAATCTGTCAACACCTTTAAGAATGGGTTAGATAAATTCCTAATGGATAAGGATATCCAGGGGTATGGTGCATAGTCATGCATTATAGTTACTATAAATAGGGATAAAATGCAATGGCTGACAGCAGCATCAGTCAGAAATTTTGTTCAAATCATCATGCATAGGAGACCACAAATAGAACTCGATGGACAATTGTCTTTTTTCAACCTCAGATACTATGGCCCTCATTCCGAGTTGTTCGCTCGCAAGCTGCTTTTAGCAGCTTTGCACACGCTAAGCCGCCGCCTACTGGGAGTGAATCTTAGCTTATCAAATTTGCGAACGAAAGATTCGCAATATTGCGAAAAGACTTCTCTGTGCAGTTTCTGAGTAGCTCGAGACTTACTCTTCCAGTGCGATCAGTTCAGTGCTTGTCGTTCCTGGTTTGACGTCACAAACACACCCAGCGTTCGGCCAGACACTCCTCCGTTTCTCCAGCCACTCCCGCGTTTTTCCCAGAAACGGTAGCATTTTTTCGCACACACCCATAAAACGGCCAGTTTCCGCCCAGAAACACCCACTTCCTGTCAATCACACTCCGATCACCAGAACGAAGAAAAAACCTCGTAATGCCGTGAGTAAAATACCTAACTGCATAGCAAATTTACTTGGCGCAGTCGCAGTGCGAACATTGCGCATGCGCAGTTAGCGGAAAGTCGCTGCGATGCGAAGAAAATTACAGAGCGAACAACTCGGAATGACCACCTGTGTTACTATTTTACATGCGTACACCGTGCAAACTTTGACAGACAACGGTCAGCTAAAAATCTATTCGCAACTCACTCACCATCGAAATTTTTTTCCAGTCTGTGCGCAGCCCAGGACTTACTCCTACAGTGCGATATCAACCTTCTGATCGGGGCCGGAGCTGTCGTCACACACCCTCCCTGAGAACGCTTGGGAATGCCTGTGTTTTTCTTGACACTCCCAGAAAATGGGCAGTTACCATCCCCAAATGTCCACTTTCTGCCAATCACCCTGCGTACGCCTAGCGATCAAAATTTTCGCACCATTCTGTTGCTGACCAAAAATAGGTATGCTTGGAAGGTTGATTGGACCATTGAGTGTGAGCAGGCCTTCACCATCTTAAAAAACATGCTGACTCGAGGCCCAGTGTTGGCTGCCCCGGAATATGGTGATCATTCCGAGTTGATCGCTAGCAAACAATGTTCGCTGCACAGCGATGAAGCAAAAAAACGGCACTTCTGCGTATGCGGCGCAATGCGCACGCGCGACGTACTTTCACAGCGGCCGATGCAGTTTCACACAGGGTCTAGCGTAGCTTTTCAGTTGCACTGCTGGCCGCAGAGTAATTGACAGGAAGGGGGCGTTTCTGGGTGTTATCTGACCGTTTTCAGGGAGTGTTCGAAAAAACGCAGGCATGCCAGGAAAAACGCAGGCGTGGCAGGCCGAACGCAGGGCGTGTTCGTGACGTCAAAACAGGAACTGAACAGTCTGAAGTGATCGCAAGTGCTGAGTAGGTCTGGAGCTACTCTAAACCTGCACAATTTATTTTTGTAGCCGCTCTGCGATCCTTTCGTTCACACTTCTACTAAACTAAAATACACTCCCAGTGGGTGGCGGCTTAGCATTTGCACGGCTGCTAAAAACAGCTAGCGAGCGATCAACTCGAAATGACCACCTATAATAGTTTATTGTGCAGACACTTCGGGGTATGGACTTGGGGCAGTGTTGTGCCAGGTGAGAGAAGATGGTAGGGAACAGCCAATCATGTATCTATCTCGTAAGCTAGCTGACCGAGAGATAGCCTATACTACTATCGAGAAGGAGTGTCTAGACATAATCTGGGCCTTAAAGAACTCAGTTAAATTAGCTAAATAGAACCACAGCGGAAATGGGAGGTTGTTGAGGTGGAATTTGGCTTTACAAGGTTTCAACTTTTCCATTACTCACAAAAAAAATCACAATGCTGACGGGTTATCCAGACGTGAGGAAACAAATGCCAAACTTAGCAGACCTTCAGGCCGAGACGACAGTCAGGACTCCGACATTGGGACCATGCCTGTCTCCTCGATTTAAGTAGGGGGAGGTATGCAAGGAGGCAAGGGAAAGGGACGTCACGGACTTGCCTTCATGTTAAAAAGGAAAGCGTTAACCTTATGGCCCAAGTTCGGTGTTCTTAAATTGATCCCCTTAGTCTGCAGAAGTCACACACAGGAAGTCTGCCAGAATCAGACAGCAAGGGAGTGTTCCTTTTAAAAAAGCCCTCCTCCTTCCCCTCTTGAAAGACTGACAACACAATACACCAATCAGGAGGAGATAGAAAGAACCAGCCATGGGGAATTGTGGGAGTCAGGAAGTGCTGGGAGGAGACTGTGTGTGTGTACACACACACACACAGTCTCCTCCCAGCACTTCCTGGTGAGGGTACACAGCTTGAGTCAGTGGAGGTTGGGGTGTCGTCCCCTCTTAGTGTCATCAGTGACCAGCCACTCTGTGTGCCCTGCTACAGCTGTCATTGCTGCCCAGGACTGGAAGAGCTATAGAGCAGCTGGTAAGGACTTTACTGAACTCTGAGTGGACTTTATTAGTATAATCCTGGATTTCTGGGTCTCTCTGAATAAAACTCGCCATGCTTTCATTGTAACCCGCTCCACTGTGTGATCCCTAAACTGCTGAGCATTGTGTGACCATCTGTTGGTTCCTGCATCTGTTTCCTGCTGCGCCCCAGGATGGCAAGTAACCTGGGGTTGCAGCATAGTATATGGAGGAGGGGTGCAGAGTATGTAGGAGGGGGTGCAAAGAATGGAGCTCCATCGGGCGCCCTACCCCCACACTCTTTTTTCACTTTCAGCCGTGACACACAAAGGATTAATTTTGACCGTGGGGCGGCCTCTAGTGGCTGCCGGCACACATAACAGAGGTGAGGAACAGCCTTAGCCTTTTATTATATAGGATTACATTAAGTTTATGCAAAGAGTCAATATTTTCAGTGTGGACCCTTCTTTTTCAAGACCTCCGAAATTTGCCCTGACATGCTGTCAATCAACTTCTGGGTCACATAGTGACTGATGGCCGCCCATTCTTGCTTAATCAATGCTTGGAGTTTGTCAGGATTTGGGGATTTTTGTTTGTCCAGCCGCCTCTTGAGGATTGACCATAACTTCTCGATGGGATTAAGGTCTGGGGAGTTTCCTGGCCATGGACCCAAAATGTTGATGTTTTGTTCCCCAAGCCACTTAGTTATCACTTATACCTTATGGCAAGGTGCTCCATCATGCTGGAGAAGGCATTGTTTGTCACCAAACTGTTCTTGGATGGTTGGGAGAAGTTGCAGGACAAGCGTTTTTCCAGATGCCCCAAACAATCTGAAATGGGATTAATCAGAGAAAATGACTTTACCCCAGTCCACAGCAGTCCAGTCCCTATACCTTTTGCAGAATATCAGTCTGTCCCTGATGTTTATCGTGGAGAGAAGTGGCTTCTTTGCTGCCCTTCTTGACACCAGGCCATCCTCCAGAAGTCTTCGCATCAGTGTGTGTGCAGATGCACTCCTGAGCAAGCTCTGCACTGTTGGTGCCCCGATCCCACAGCTGAATCAACTTTAGGATGACGCACTTGCACTAGCACTTGCTGGACATTCTTGGGCGTCCCGAAGCCTTCTTCACAACTGCCATTCCTGAGCAAGCTCTGCACTGGTGGTGCCCCGATTCCACAGCTGAATCAACTTTAGGATGACACACTTGCACTAGCACTTGCTGGACATTCTTGGGCGTCCTGAAGCCATCTTCACAACTATTGAACCTCTCTCCTTGAAGTTCTTGATGATTCGATTAACGGTTGATTTAGGTGCAATCTTACTAGCAGCAATATCCTTGCCTGTGAAGCCCTTTTTGTGCAAAGCAATGATGACTGCACGTGTTTCCTTGCAGGTAACCATGGTAAACAGAGGAAAAACAATGATTTCAAGCACCACCCTTCTTTTAAAGCTTCCAGTCTGTTGTTCTAACTCAATCAGCATGACAGAGTGATCTCTGGCCTTGTACTCGTCAACTCTCTCACCTCTGTTAATGAGATAATCACTGACATGATGTCAGATGCTCCTTTTGTGGGGGGGGGGGGGGCTGAAATGCAGTGGAAATATTGTTTTTGGGATTAAGGGCCTAATTCAGTAAGGATTGCAAATTCTGCTAATTAGCAGAATTTGCATTCCTTTGGAGTGGATGCTGGGGGCCGCCCATCGCTGGGCAAGTCCGCCCACTGCTGGGCAAGGCCGCCCAGCATACTGACTGGAGCCTCCCCCCATTGAACAAGCAGAAATTGCGAATGCATCGAAATTTCTGCTTGTTAGCAGAAACTAAGGAAGCCTCCTGCCGGCGCATCCTAGCTGCACCTGCAGGAGGCCCGCCGCCATCTTCCCGAACATGGCAGCTGCGTGTGATGTCACGCAGCGTCCTCCCCATTCGCGACGCACCACCCCAGCAACGCTCCGTCTCCTCCCTGGAAATGGAGTTTTGAACCCGCCCCCCCCCCCCTCCGCCTGATTGCCCTTCCACCAGTGACGTGCGGTGGGGTGAGGCAGAGCCTTTCCTGTCATACTTACGTTTGTACCAGAGTTTTGACTGTATAAAGTATATGAAAAATACAAAGAATATGTTTGAAATGTCTTCTTTGTATTATTCTAATCATTTTTATAGCCAAAACTCTAGAGTAAAAAGTCTATGGCAGGGGAGGCAGTGCCTCACCTGCTTATCTTTTCCACACATCTCTGATCAAAACTCACCAAATTTCCAGGGGTTTATACTGCTGCACCTGTGTATAATGCCCACTTGTACACTTTTGCTCATATTTTGTGTGTAAATCTGTCTCTGGTGCTAGCTAGTGCCTCCTTAGCCTTTTAGCTCACCGCACGTCCCTGCCCTTCACAGTATGTCTCAGCTCAGCCATGGGTGACACCAGTAATCAGGCTGGGCTGCACCCATGTCCTATATGGGACTGGCATAACTAGGGTTTTTTTGGCATCCCAGGATGCAACAGGCCCGTCCATATATCCCCGCCTACTGGCTCAGGCAAATCGGTTGTATTCCAAAGCAGAAGCATGTAGAGCCCTAATCAGGTGAGAAGAACACACATGCACACCCTTCCGTACAAGAAGGAAAAGGTTAGTGAGTAGAAGGATCCTCAAATCAGGTGCGTCAGGGTGGGATCCCTGTGGATACTGTGGACTTAGGAGAAATACCGTTATCAACAGTAAGTTCTTACAATAACGTATATTTCTCCGGCAGGGTCCACAGGTTATCCACAGGATAACAATTGGATATCCCAAAGCAATTTAGTGGTGGGGACGCTCCTGATTGGACAGGAGAACCCTTCGCCCGAATTCAGCGTCATGAGAGGCAAAGGTAGAGGCATAACGTCTAATGAATGTGTTAATGGAAGACCATGTGGCTGCCTTACAAATCTGTTCTGCTGAAGCACCACGCTGTGCTGCCCATGAGGGACCTACCTTACGCATAGAGTGAGCAGAAACATTAGCCGGAACAGGGAGATCAGCTAGAGAATATGCTTCTAAAATCGTCATCCGAAGCCATCTTGCCAGCGTCTGTTTACTAGCAGGCCATCCTCTCTTGTGAATTCCGTAGAGAATGAAGAGAGAATCTGTCTTTCTGATGGCACTGGTACGATCCACGTAGATCCTTAAGGCACGGACCATGTCCAGTGATGCATCTCCCGCAGAAAGTCCCGGTACCTGAAAAGCCGGGACTACAATTTCTTCATTAAGGTGGAATTTAGACACCACCTTAGGAAGATACCCAGACCTAGTTCTGAGAACTGCTTTATCTGGATAAAAAATCAGAAATGGGGAAAGACATGACAGTGCCCCTAAATCTGATACTCTTCTAGGCACTGTAGGCGGAACAAACGGAGGTTGAATTCGCAGCATTCCTTGGAAAAAAGTACGCACATCCTGTAAATTGGCAATTTTCTTTTGGAACCATACAGTCAATGCCGATACTTGCACTCTCAAGGAAGCTACCTTCAAACCTTTATCCATTCCTGCCTAAAGGAATGCTAAGACCCTGGAAACTCTGAAAGATTTCAGGTCCACCTTTCTTTCACTGCACCAACGAATATAGGTTTGCCATATTCCGTGATAAATGCGAGCTGAGGAAGGTTTCCTTGCTCTGAGCATTGTTTGAATTAACTGTTGTGAGAATCCTCTTGACTTCAGGATAGAGGTTTCAAGAGCCACGCCGTCAAAGACAGTGTGTATACTCCAGATGTCTGTGATAACAAGGACCCTGCATCAGTAGATCTGGACGTTGAGGGAGCAGAAGTGGAACTTCCATCGACATTCTCTGCAGATCTGTGTACCAATGTCTTCTGGACCAAGCCGGAACTATTAGTATCATGGCACCCTTTCCTTGCTTTATTTTTCTCACCACCCTGGGTAACAGGGTGACGGAGGAAACACATAAGCTATATGAAAGTCCCATCTCACCGACAAGGCGTCCGCAATGATTGCTCTGGGATCCTTTGTTCTTGACCCATAAGCGGCCTCTTTGTTGTTCAGATGGGACGCCATCAGATATATCTCTGGCAACCCCCACTTGTGTACTACAGTCTGGAAGACCTACGGGTGTAGAGCCCATTCGCTTGCTCGAATGGTGTGTCGACTGAGAAAGTCCGCTTCCCAGTTTAGGACTCCTGGAATGAACACTGCAGACAAGGCTGGATAGTGAAGTTCTGCTCACTTTAGTATGTGACTTACCTCCTTCATTACTTTCTGGCTGCAAGTTCCTCCCTGATGGTTGAGGTACGCTACTGTCGTCGCATTGTCTGAGCGGATCTGTACTGGTTTTCCTTGAAGAATGTCCTTTGCCTGAATCAATGCCATGCCTATGGCCCGAAGTTCCAACACATTTATTGGCAGCCAACTTTCTTCTTTGGTCCATTGTCCCTAGAAGCACAATCTTCCGGACACTGCACCACAGCCCTGGAGACTGGCATCTGTTGTCAGAATCTCCCAATCTGATATCCAAAAGGGTCTCCCCTTGTCCAGATGGGATGTCTGTAGCCACCAGGCTAATGACCTTGTTACTTTTACCTAAAGTACCATAGTCTGTTTCTTTATTGTCTGATGTAATCCATTCCATTTGGAAAGAATCAGACGCTGCAGAGGCCTTGAGTGGAATTGTGCATACTCCACCATGTCAAATGTTGACACCATCAAACCCACCACTCGCATTGCTGCATGAATGGATACCGTTTGACTGTGCAGTAAGTCTTAAATCCTTGACTGTACCTTGGATATCTTGTTCCGAGGTAAAATTGTTCTCTGCAGACCTGAATCCAGTACAGCCCCCAAGTGAGTCATCCTCTGATGGAACCAGAGACAATTTTGCCCAATTTATGAGCCACCCGTACCTCTGCAGATATGTTATGGTCTGTTGGAGATGACCTAGGAGCAATTCCTGTGACTGTGCCAGGATTAAAAGATCGAGGTATGGGAAAATTCTTATCCCCTGCTGGCGGAGATATGGTGCCATAACCACCATAATCTTGGTAAATACTCTGGGAGCTGTGGCTAACCCAAAGGGCAGAGCCTGGAACTGAAAATGCTGTTAAAGGATAGCGAACCTGAGATAACACTGATGGGACAGTGCTATAGGAACATGTAGGTAAGCATCCTGAATATCCAGGGATACCATATAATCTCCTGGCTCCATGGCCAAGATTATGGAACGTAATGTTTCCATGTGAAACTGAGGTGCCCAAATGTATTTGTTCAGCATTTTGAGATTGAGAATGGGCCGGAATGACCCATTTGGCTTCTGAACCAATAATATGTTGGAGTAAAAACCCTGTCCTCGTTGTGCAGGGGGAACTGGAATAATTACTCCTGACTGAAGAAATTTCTGAACTGCTTCTTGCAAAGCCCTGGCCTTCATCTCTACCCGAGACGGGCTGGTACAGAAAAACTTTCAAGTAGGATGCTTCTTGAAGGGAAACGCATAACCTAGCTAAACCGCTTCCTGCACCCAAGCATCTGTCGTAGACTGTTGCTAAATCTGTGCAAACTGAAGAAGTCGGCCCCCTACCCTGGGGTCCCCCAGGTGGAGACTCGCACCATCAGGCTGATGGCTTATCCTCTTATTTGGAAGTTTTACCAGACTTGTATTGGGGCTTGCGATCACTTTTTCCCTTACCTTTTCTTTGAGACCGAAAGGGCCAAAAAACCGGAACTTTAGGTTTGTATTTGAATGTGGAAGGAAAATTGACCTTCTTGGAGTCTGCTTCGGACTCCAAAATATCTGTCAATTCTTTACCTAAAAGAATATTTCCGGAAAAAGGCAAAGATTACAAAACCTTCTTGAACTCTGAATCAGCTTTCCATGTACGTAACCAAAGTGCTCTGTGAGCAGCTATTGTTGAAGCTGATGCCCTAGAAGCAATAATACCCATATCTAATGCTGCTTCTTCCAAGAATATTGCAGCCTGTTTTATATGTGCTACATGGGATTTTTGCTCTCTGAAGTATACTGGAAAAGCCCCCTCCAATGTCTCAGCCCAGGCAGCCACTGCCTTTGCCATCCAAGCTGAAGCCATGGCTGGTTTTATGACTGCCCCAGACAGGGAAAATATGGTTTTTAGAAACCCATCCACTCTCCTATCCATGACATCATTTAATGATGTTGAAGGCAAAGGTAATATAGATTTTCGCACTAATCGAATCACATGCGTATCTACTTTAGGAGCCACCTCCCTTTTTATACAATCCCCAGCTGGAAGAGGATAATTGGAATCCCATTTCTTTGGAATTCTAAACCTCTTATTGGGCGTTGCCCAAGCCTCTTCCATGATTTCCGTCAGCTGATCTGACCCTGGAAACTCAGTCTTAACTGTTTTAGGACGTTTACACACAGGTGCCTTGGTTTTTAACACAGGCTCTGCTGAATCCTCTAAGGAAAGAATGGCTTTCATTGCTTTAATTAACTCAGCTATATCCACTGAGCCGAGACCTTCCTCTTCTTCTGTTAGGTTCCTGGTGCTCAGAACAAGGGAGATGTTATGAAGCGAGTCCAGAGCACCAGGACGTAATGCTGGGAAAGGGGAATGGAAAGGGAATAGCCCCTGGCGCCCTATCTCCGTTGTCTCGCCCGTGCTGTCAGTACACTCTTGCGAGACTATGGTTGCTTGAGCCCATGGCAGCCGCGTTTGAAGGGCGGATTACGTCTGCACAACTTCGATGCCCCCTCAGGTCTTAATGAGAGACAAAGAGTGAACCGAGACAGGGTGATAACAAGGGGCCCTCTGACTAAACAACAAGGCCAGGGGCTACTAACAAACCTAAAACCAAAGTATGTGCGGCTTGCCGCTAAAGGAAAAGAACAACAAAGGAAATGCTGACCACACGCCGACACAATACTTTTGTGTACCGGCGGTGACAGCATAAGCAGAACCCTCTGCAAAACACCAGTGACAGAAATAATAAGGGAATACAGCGGCCTAGGCCGACGGACGCGGCAGTGCAGCTACTCACGGAACCGGTACGAATACTGGCAAACGGACAGGAACTCCCAATGCTGCTGACACAGACTCTCAGAACTGGAGGACAGGCAGAATCCCAAACGACAGACCGGTGGACACCAAGAAGCCAGAAACTTGACCAGGCACAGGCAAAGGCACTGGACCTCAGGACAGGAACGCCTCACGGCAGGACACGGGATCAGACATAGGAATCAACATAGGAATCGACACAGGGACTGACACAGGAATCGACACAGGAAGCTCAGGAACTAGCAGGAACCAAGCTCAGAACTCAAGCAGAGTGGAAACCCAGAAATATCACCAGCGTCTGTGAATAGCACTGAGCCAGCATATAACAGAGAGGCCTAATTAATAATCTCATGCAGCTGCCCTGTTGCATGACTCCAAACTGACAAGATGCAATTAGCAGCCAGGTGAGGCTGAACACATGGGAACAAGCTGCAATTACACAGACTCACCAGCGGCAGCAACCAAGAGTACTCTTAAACAGAGCAACGGGAAATCCTGGCCTGCGAAACAACTTATAAACATAAAATAGGAATGAACCACTACCCGTGGTTCATAACAGTATCCCCTCCTTAAGGGTGAGTTCCGAGCACCCCATGACACCCACGGGGAACATGAACAGAAGAATAACATAAAATACCTAACTAACATGCAAACAGGAATGAGCCACAGCCGTGGCTCATAACATCTTCGTATGCTGAAGTAGAATTATTTGAGATTTCATCTTCCGATGACTCTTCCTCTGCCTCATGTGTAGCCTGTGAAGGTGAAGATTTACTTACCCTCGGTTTATCCACCTGTTTCTTTTGAGAAGGTGCTGGTGAATACGATATACCGTAGGTAGGGAGCTGCTTGTAAGGGTTAATAGTGTAACCTATTCCTGGTACAGATGGAGTAGGAATTATCCGTTCAGCTATACTGGATAAGGTCTGTGCAAACATAGCCCAAGGTGGATCCATTTGTACCTGACATTGTACCGGGATCTGCCTTGTACTTTGCTGAAAACTAAAGCAATTTGTACACAAACCATCCTGAACCAGATCCTGAGAGGATAATACATTTTTGCAAGACAAACATGAAGTGAGTGTTGGTGTTGCTGTAAGTGTACCTTCCTCACCCTTGCAGCTCTTAGACATGATAAATAATCAGCACTTTCACAGTGTACTACACAATTTGTGACTGTAATCACTTTAAAGTATTTAAAGTGACCTACAATCTGACCCCACCGATGCACCGGCATTGAGGATCAGAAAGGACAATTAACAGACATATAGTAAAGTCAGCAATAGCTAGCAGTCAGTTACATGTTATACATTAGTACATAGGTTCTCAAACTCGGTCCTCAGCACCCCACACAGTGCATGTTTTGCAGGTTACCCAGCAGGTGCACAGGTGTATTAATTACTCACTGACACATTTTAAAAGGTCCACAGGTAAAGCTAATTATATCACTTGCGATTCTGTGAGGAGACCTGCAAGACATGCACCGTGTGGGGTCCTGAGGACCGAGTTTGAGAACCTATGTACTAATGTATAACATGTAACTGACTGCTAGTGTGATTGCTGACTTTACTATATGTCTGTTAATTGTCCTTTGAGAACCTGTGCATTAGTATAATTTAGCAATATGAGTATATCATCAACTACAAACATATCTTTAAGTATGTAGGAGAACATATTACTGATCACGTTTAATCCGATCTAACGTATTCAGAGAGTGCGGACAGAACACAGAGAGTGTGGACAGAACAGAGAGTGTGGACAGAACAGAGAGTGTGGATAGAACACAGTGAGTGCGAACAGAACACAGAGAGTGCGGACAGAACACAGAGAGTGCGGACAGAACACAGAGAGTGCGGACAGAACAGAGAGTGCGGACAGAACACAGAGAGTGCGGACAGAACACAGAGAGTGCGGACAGAACACAGAGAGTGCGGACAGAACACAGAGAGTGCGGACAGAACACAGAGACTGTGGATAGACCACAGAGAGTGCGGACAGAACACAGAGAGTGCGGACAGAACACAGAGAGTGCGGACAGAACACAGAGAGTGCGGACAGAACACAGAGAGTGCGGATAGAACACAGAGAGTGCGAACAGAACACAGAGAGTGCGAACAGAGAGTGCGGATAGAACACAGAGAGTGCGAACAAAACACAGAGAGTGCGAACAGAACACAGAGAGTGCGAACAGAACACAGAGAGTGCGAACAGAACACAGAGAGTGCGGACAGAACACAGAGAGTGCGGACAGAACACAGAGAGTGCGGACAGAACACAGAGACTGTGGATAGAACACAGAGAGTGCGGACAGAACACAGAGAGTGCGGACAGAACACAGAGAGTGCGGACAGAACACAGAGAGTGCGGACAGAACACAGAGAGTGCGAACAGAACACAGAGAGTGCGAACAGAACACAGAGAGTGCGAACAGAACACAGAGAGTGTGGATAGAACACAGAGAGTGTGGACAGTACACAGAGAGTGCAGACAGAACACAGAGAGTGCAGACAGAACACAGAGAGTGCAGACAGAACACAGAGAGTGTGGACAGAACACAGAGAGTGTGGACAGAACACAGAGAGTGTGGACAGAACACAGAGAGTGTGGATAGAACACAGAGAGTGTGGATAGACACAGGGAGTGTGGACAGAACACAGAGAGTGTGGACAGAACAGAGAGTGTGGATAGAACACAGAGAGTGTGAACAGAACACAGAGAGTGTGGATAGAACACAGAGAGTGTGGACAGAACACAGAGAGTGTAGAAAGAACACAGAGAGTGTGGATAGAACACAGAGAGCGTGGATTGAACACAGAGAGTGTGAACAGAACACAGAGAGTGTAGATAGAACACAGAGAGTGTGGACAGAACACAGAGAGTGTGGATAGAACACAGAGAGTGTGGACAGAACACAGAGAGTGTGGACAGAACACAGAGAGTGTGGACAGAACACAGAGAGTGTGAACAGAACACAGAGAGTGTAGATAGAACACAGAGAGTGTGGACAGAACACAGAGAGTGTGGATAGAACACAGAGAGTGCGCATAGAACACAGAGAGTGCGAACAGAACACAGAGAGTGCGAACAGAACACAGAGAGTGTGGATAGGACACAGAGAGTGTGGATAGGACACAGAGAGTGTGAACAGAACACAGAGAGTGTGGACAGAACACAGAGAGTGTGGATAGAACACAGAGAGTGTGGACAGAACACAGAGAGTGTGGATAGAACACAGAGAGTACTAACAGAACACAGAGAGTGCGGACAGAACACAGAGAGTGCGGACAGAAAACACAGAGAGTGCGGACAGAACACAGAGAGTGCGGACAGAACACAGAGAGTGCGGACAGAACACAGAGAGTGCGGACAGAACACAGAGAGTGCGGATAGAACACAGAGAGTGTGGACAGAACAGAGAGTGTGGACAGAACACAGAGAGTGTGGATAGAACACAGAGAGTGTGGATAGAACACAGAGAGTGTGGACAGAACACAGAGAGTGCGGACAGAACACAGAGAGTGCGGACAGAACACAGAGAGTGCGGACAGAACACAGAGAGTGGGGACAGAACACAGAGAGTGGGGACAGAACACAGAGAGTGCGAACAGAACGCGGACAGAGAGTGTGGATAGAACACAGAGAGTGTGGACAGAACACAGAGAGTGCGGACAGAACACAGAGAGTGCGGACAGAACACAGAGAGTGCGGACAGAACACAGAGCACACAGAGTGCGAACAGAACACAGAGAGTGTGGATAGAACACAGAGAGTGTGAACAGAACACAGAGAGTGTGGATAGAACACAGAGAGTGCGGACAGAACACAGAGAGTGCGGACAGAGCACAGAGAGTGCGAACAGAACACAGAGAGTGTGGATAGAACACAGAGAGTGCGGACAGAGGACAGAACACAGACAGTGTGGACAGAACACAGAGAGTGTGGACAGAACACAGAGAGTGTGGATAGAACACAGAGAGTGTGGATAGAACACAGAGAGTGTGGATAGAACACAGAGAGTGTGAACAGAACACAGAGAGTGTGAACAGAACACAGAGAGTGTGGATAGAACACAGAGAGTGTGAACAGAACACAGAGAGTGTGGATAGAACACAGAGAGTGTGAACAGAACACAGAGAGTGCGGACAGAACACAGAGAGTGCGGACAGAACACAGAGAGTGCGGACAGAGGACAGAGCACAGAGAGTGTGGATAGAACACAGAGAGTGTGGATAGAACACAGAGAGTGCGGACAGAACACAGAGAGTGCGGACAGAACATAGAGAGTGTGGACAGAACACAGAGAGTGCGGACAGAACACAGAGAGTGCGGACAGAGGACAGAACACAGAGTGTGGACAGAACACAGAGAGTGTGGACAGAACACAGAGAGTGCGAACAGAACACAGAGAGTGCGAACAGAACACAGAGAGTGCGGACAGAACACAGAGAGTGCGGACAGAGGACAGAACACAGAGAGTGCGGACAGAACACAGAGAGTGCGGACAGAACACAGAGAGTGCGGACAGAACACAGAGAGTGCGGACAGAACACAGAGAGTGCGGACAGAACACAGAGAGTGCGGACAGAGGACAGAGAGTGCGGACAGAGGACAGAGCACACAGAGTGCGAAGAGAACACAGAGAGTGTGGATAGAACACAGAGAGTGTGGATAGAACACAGAGAGTGTGGATAGAACACAGAGAGTGCGGACAGAACACAGAGAGTGCGGACAGAACACAGAGAGTGCGGACAGAACACAGAGAGTGTGGACAGAACACAGAGTGTGTGGCTAGAACACAGAGAGTGCGAACAGAACACAGAGAGTGTGAATAGAACACAGAGAGTGTAAACAGAACACAGAGAGTGCGGACAGAACACAGAGAGTGCGGACAGAACACAGAGAGTGAGGACAGAGCACACAGAGTGCGAACAGAACACAGAGAGTGTGGATAGAACACAGAGAGTGCGGACAGAACACAGAGAGTGTCGATAGAACAAAGAGAGTGTGAACAGAACACAGAGAGTGCGGACAGAACACAGAGAGTGCGGACAGAGGACAGAGCACAGAGAGTGCGGACAGAGGACAGAGCACAGAGAGTGCGAACAGAACACAGAGAGTGCGGACAGAACACAGAGAGTGCGGACAGAACACAGAGAGTGCGGACAGAACACAGAGAGTGTGGACAGAACACAGAGATTGCGGACAGAGTGTAAATAGAACCTATGGCGAGCACAGCGAACCACCAAGCCCGCAATGGGGTTTCATTGCGCTCGTTGCCCTGACGGCATAATGGAGGTCAAGCATTTCCAACACATTTGCAACTGCCACTAATGTCTTGGGGCTGGTAACGGGACTGGTAACTACCTGGAAGGTTATTCAGTTGGTTACAATGTATAATGGTTATGTACGTTACTATATTGCACTATTTGTGTATATTTCTCTCCTCCCTACCTGTGTGACTGCCAAACCTAAGGATCCGTACACATGTCCTGCCCACTGCTGCCTGCACCACTGCCAATCTCTGCACATGTCCTGCCCACTGCTGCCTGCAACGCTCCCAATCTCTGCACATATCCTGCCCACCGCTGCCTGCACCACTGCCAATCTCTGCACATGTCCTGCCCACCGCTGCCTGCAATGCTCCCAATCTCTGCACATGTCCTGCCCACCGCTGCCTGCAATGCTCCCAATCTCTGCACATGTCCTGCCCACTGCTGCCTGCAACGCTCCCAATCTCTGCACATGTCCTGCCCACTGCTGCCTGCAACACTCCCAATCTCTGCACATATCCTGCCCACTGCTGCCTGCAACACTCCCAATCCCTGCACATGTCCTGCCCACTGCTGCCTGCACCACTGCCAATCTCTGCACATGTCCTGCCCACTGCTGCCTGCAACACTCCCAATCTCTGCACATGTCCTGCCCACTGCTGCCTGCAACGCTCCCAATCTCTGCACATATCCTGCCCACTGCTGCCTGCAACGCTCCCAATCTCTGCACATGTCCTGCCGACTGCTGCCTGCAACACTCCCAATCTCTGCACATGTCCTGCCCACTGCTGCCTGCAACACTGCCAATATCTGCACATGTCCTGCCCACTGCTGCCTACAACACTGCCAATCTCTGCACATATCCTGCCCACTGCTGCCTGCAACACTGCCAATCTCTGCACATATCCTGCCCACTGCTGCCTGCAACACTCCCAATCTCTGCACATGTCATGCCCACTGCTGCCTGCAACGCTGCCAATCTCTGCACATGTCCTGCCCACCGCTGCCTGCAACTCTCCCAATCTCTGCACATATCCTGCCCACCGCTGCCTGCAACGCTCCCAATCTCTGCACATATCCTGCCCACCGCTGCCTGCAACGCTCCCAATCTCTGCACATGTCCTGCCCACTGCTGTCTGCAACGCTCCCAATCCCTGCACATTTCCTGCCCACTGCTGCCTGCAACACTCCCAATCTCTGCACATGTCCTGCCCACTGCTGCCTGCAACACTGCCAATATCTGCACATGTCCTGTCCACTGCTGCCTACAACACTGCCCATCTCTGCACATATCCTGCCCACTGCTGCCTGCAACACTGCCAATCTCTGCACATATCCTGCCCACTGCTGCCTGCAACGCTCCCAATCTCTGCACATATCCTGCCCACCGCTGCCTGCAACGCTCCCAATCTCTGCACATGTCCTGCCCACTGCTGCCTGCAACGCTGCCAATCTCTGCACATGTCCTGCCCACCGCTGCCTGCAACTCTCCCAATCTCTGCACATGTCCTGCCCACTGCTGCCTGCAATGCTCCCAATCCCTACACATGTCCTGCCCACTGCTGCCTGCACCACTGCCAATCTCTGCACATGTCCTGCCCACTGCTGCCTGCAACACTGCCAATCTCTGCACATGTCCTGCCCACTGCTGCCTACAACACTGCCAATCTCTGCACATATCCTGCCCACTGCTGCCTGCAACACTGCCAATCTCTGCACATATACTGCCCACTGCTGCCTGCAACACTCCCAATCGTTGCACATGTCCTGCCCACTGCTGCCTGCAAAGCTGCCAATCTCTGCACATGTCCTGCCCACCGCTGCCTGCAACTCTCCCAATCTCTGCACATATCCTGCCCACCGCTGCCTGCAACGCTCCCAATCTCTGCACATATCCTGCCCACCGCTGCCTGCAACGCTCCCAATCTCTGCACGTCCTGCCCACTGCTGCCTGCACCACTGCCAATCTCTGCACATGTCCTGCCCACTGCTGCCTGCAACACTCCCAATCTCTGCACATGTCCTGCCCACTGCTGCCTGCAATGCTCCCAATCTCTGCACATGTCCTGCCCACTGCTGCCTGCAACGCTCCCAATCCCTGCACATGTCCTGCCCACTGCTGCCTGCAACACTGCCAATATCTGCACATGTCCTGTCCACTGCTGCATACAACACTGCCCATCTCTGCACATATCCTGCCCACTGCTGCCTGCAACACTGCCAATCTCTGCACATATCCTGCCCACTGCTGCCTGCAACACTCCCAATCTCTGCACATGTCCTGCCCACTGCTGCCTGCAACGCTGCCAATCTCTGCACATGTCCTGCCCACCGCTGCCTGCAACTCTCCCAATCTCTGCACATGTCCTGCCCACTGCTGCCTGCAATGCTCCCAATCCCTGCACATGTCCTGCCCACTGCTGCCTGCAACACTCCCAATGCCTACACATGTCCTGCCACTGCTGCCTGCACCACTGCCAATCTCTGCACATGTCCTGCCCACCGCTGCCTGCAACACTCCCAATCTCTGCACATGTCCTGCCCACTGCTGCCTGCAACACTGCCAATATCTGCACATGTCCTGCCCACAACACTGCCAATCTCTGCACATATCCTGCCCACTGCTGCCTGCAACACTGCCAATCTCTGCACATATCCTGCCCACTGCTGCCTGCAACACTCCCAATCTCTTCACATGTCCTGCCCACTGCTGCCTGCAAAGCTGCCAATCTCTGCACATGTCCTGCCCACCGCTGCCTGCAACGCTCCCAATCTCTGCACATATCCTGCCCACCGCTGCCTGCAACGCTCCCAATCTCTGCACATGTCCTGCCCACTGCTGCCTGCACCACTGCCAATCTCTGCACATGTCCTGCCCACTGCTGCCTGCAACACTCCCAATCTCTGCACATGTCCTGCCCACTGCTGCCTGCAACGCTCCCAATCTCTGAACATATCCTGCCCACTGCTGCCTGCAACGCTCCCAATCTCTGCACATGTCCTGCCCACTGCTGCCTGCAACGCTCCCAATCCCTGCACATGTCCTGCCCACTGCTGCCTACAACGCTCCCAATCCCTGCACATGTCCTGCCCACTGCTGCCTGCAACGCTCCCAATCTCTGCACATGTCCTGCCCACTGCTGCCTGCAATGCTCCCAATCTCTGCACATATCCTGCCCACTGCTGCCTGCAATGCTGCCAATCGGTGGCCCCTGCTTTAGAGTAATGGCAGAGTCTTCATCACCCATATTACAGTAACAGCGTGGCACGCGCCACCTGTATTACAACAATGACGGGGTTAGTGCCACCTGTATTACAGTAATGATAAGGTCTGCGCCACCTGCGTTACAGTAATGGTGGGGTCTGCACCGCCTTTATTATGGTAATGACGGGATCTGCGCCACCTGTATTACGGTATCGGCCGGGTCTGCGCCACCTGTATTACGGTAACGGCAGAGTCTGCGCCACCTGTGTCACGGTAACGGTGGGGTCTCCGCCATCTGTATTACGGTAGCGGCGAGGTCTGCGCCACCTGCATTACAGTAATAGGACACTAGAGTGTCAGCTACATACTTGCTTATCTGACCCTCTCCATGAGGGAGAAAATGCTCTGTTCCTGGACTGTCCTGGTAATGAATGACTGCCATCACCTGTGGTGAGCTAGTTAATTGATAAGAAAGGTGTTTCACCACAGGTGATGGCAATCATACATTACCAGGAAAGTCCAGGAACAGAGCATTTTCTCCCTCATGGAGAGGGTCAGGTAGGCAAGTATGGTCAGCTACCTGTACAGGGATAATGAAGCACCAGAGGCTGCTCCAGCTGCACTATAACAAGGCACCAGAGGCTGCTCCCCCTGTAGTACAGCAACCTGACACCAGAGCTGCTCAGCCTATACAATAATAATAATAATAATAATAATAATAATATCATTACCTGCTGCCAGACACAGCAATGGCTGCTCTCTGCTCCTGCTGCCTTGTGGGAATGACAGAAGGAAGGCGGAGCTTAGATGGCCGCCGCTCCTGACGTCACTAAACGGCCAGGGAACCTATTGCAGCTGCTGGACTAGTCTACAAGAAAATGGCCGCCGGCCTCCTGCACTGAGGACATGTATGATAATAGTCATTACAGAGGGTGGTGCTGTGGCCGGGGTGTAGGACGGGAGGGGCAAGTCACCTGGAAGCTGCCTGTGCCAATCACACCTTGCTTCCGGCCTGTGCGTTCCACCTTACTTCCTGCCTCTGCGGTCCACCTTACTTCTGGTCTGTGCGTTTCACTATGCTTCCGGGCTGTGCGTTCCACACACAGGAAGTGAGTTTTATTCGCCCGTTGCAGCCTCCCAGTGTCCATCGAGATCAGGTAATGGCGTTTTACTATACAAGGGGAGCAGCCTGTGGTGTCCTGTTGTTATTATTATTATTATTATACAGGGGGAGCAGCTTGTGGTGTCCTGTTATTTTTATTATACAGGGGAGCGGCCTGTGGTGCCCTATTTTTATACAGGGGGAGCGGCCTGTGGTGTCCTATTATAATTATACAGGGGGAGCAGCCTGTAGTGTCCAGTTATTTTTATTATTATACAGAGTGAGCGTCCTGTGGTGTCCTGTTATTATTATTATACAGGGGGAGCGGTCTGTGGTGTCCAATTATACAGGGAGAGCGGCCAGTGGTGTCCTGTTGTTGTTATTATTATACAGGGTGAGTGGACTGTGGTGTCCTGTTATTATTATACAGGGGGAGCAGCCTGTGGTTTCCAGTTATTATTATACAGGGTGAGCCGCCTGTAGTGTCCTCTTATTTTTATTATGAAGGGGGAGCTGCCTGTGGTGTCCTGTTGTTGTTATTATTATTATTATGATTATACAGGGGGAGCAGCCTGTGGTGTCCTGTTATTATTATTATTATTATACAGGGGGAGCAGCGTGTGGTGTCCTGTTGTTGTTATTGTTATTATTATACAGGGGGAGCGACCTATGTTGTCCTATTATTATTATTATTATTATTATTATACAGGAGGAGCAGCCTGTGGTGTCCAGTTATTATTATACAGGGAGAGCAGCCTGTGTTGTCATCATATTATTATTATTATACAGGAGGAGCAGCCTGTGGTGTCCAGTTATTATTATTATACAGGGAGAGCAGCCTGTGTTGTCATCATCATCATATTATTATTATTATGATTATACAGGGGGAGCAGCCTGTGGTGTCCTGTTGTTATTGTTATTATTATACAGGGGGAGCGGCCTATGTTGTCCTTTTATTATTATTATTATTATTATTATTATTATTATACAGGAGGAGCAGCCTGTGGTGTCCAGTTATTATTATACAGGGAGAGCAGCCAGTGTTGTCATCATCATCATATTATTATTATTATTAGTATTATGATTATACAGGGGGAGCGGCCTGTGGTGTCCTGTTATTAGGGACTTCTTTCCTCATGTAAAAACAGAAAAAAAGACACTCATGTGTCCAAGGCGCTAGAAAGACTATTTTAGCAATAAAGTATGAATAAACCAATACATCCCTTCAATAACAACCAGATAAAGGGTTTCCTCTTGATGGCTGGTACTCTGGGTAGTTCTTAAGGTGGTCCACTTAGAGTCCCTAAGGTCTCCAAAGACTCTTGTTCTAAGACTCTCCGAAGTTCATATAGAGAAGGAAAAAATAAAATACAAAAAATGTGTAGTCCAATTTTTACTTTGCAATAGTCATGTATGTCTTCTAATATAAGCCCTAAAGAAGGGGGAAGAGCGTACCCCACTCACAATGTGCACTGGTAAATATATACGTGTAAAGGTATTTTTTGAAGGATAGATGAATTTCCCTATGTTCTTATAAACATCACAACTGGTGGGAATCAAATTCTGCGTACCCCAACTCACACAATAGTGGAGAATACAATTCACATTAAGGTATCTTTGCAGCTAACAGTAACCCAGAAATATGCTTCAATGGGAATTATCTTTGCGTACCCAAACTCACACAGAAAAGAAGAAAGAAACTCCTATCAATGTATCTATTTACAACATTCAATTGCCCAGATGCGTACCCCAACTCACACGGAATGGCGTGTATTAACTCCCATCATTGTATCTTTATACTTCATTCCGTAGATGAATATAAAAATTCCTTTGTGGCTACTCGTGGTACAGATGCCCGGCAAAGGGATTTTTATATTCATCTACGGACTTTTAACCTTTCTCAAATTTTACTTTATTTTTAATTTTGAAATATTTAGATGACCTTCTCCTTTGGTGAATTTGTCATTTTTACTTTGTGAGTTGTATTAAAGAAAGAACTTTTTTTTGGATATACGGAAAAGTGATTCTTTTTTATTGGCCCCATTACATCCTTTGGATATTTAGCTCCTATTGGATGAAGTATAAAGATGCCATGATGGGAGTTAATACACGCCATTCCGTGTGAGTTGGTCGTACGCATCTGGGCCATTGAATGTTGTAAAAAGATACCTTGATAGGAGTTTCTTTCTTCTTTTCTGTGTGAGTTTGGGTACGCAAAGATAATTCCCATTGAAGCATATTTCTGGGTTATTGTCAGCTGCAAAGATACCTTGATGTGAATTGTATTCTCCACTATTGTGTGAGTCGGGGTACGCAAAATTTGATTCCCACCAGTTGTGATATTTATAAGAACATAGGGAAATTCATCTATCCTTCAAAAGATACCTTTACACGTATATACTTACCAGTGCACATTGTGAGTGGGGTACGCTCTTCTCCCTTTTTTAGGACTTATATTAGAAGACGTACATGACTATTGCAAAGTAAAGATTGGACTACACATTTTTTGTATTTTATTTTCTCTTACGTCCTAGAGGATGCTGGGGTCCATTTTAGTACCATGGGGTATAGACGGTTCCGCAGGAGCCTTCGGCACTTTAAGACTTTTCAACAGTGTGAACTGGCTCCTCCCTCTATGCCCCTCCTCCAGACCTCAGTTTAGAAAATGTGCCCAGGAGACTGGATGCACACCAGTGGAGCTCTACAGAGTTCTGCTGCAAAAGACTTTGTTAGGTTTATTATTTTACAGGGAAACTGCTGGCAACAGCTTCCCTGCTTCGTGGGACTTAGGGGGGGGGGGGAGTAGGAACCAGCTTCTCAGTTAGTTTAATGGCTCTGCTTCCGCTGACAGGACACCATTAGCTCCTGAAGGGTACTGAACACAGCCCAAGCCTGGCTGCTGCTCACTCCCACAGCACTGCCGCTACCCCCTAACAGAGCCAGAAGTCAGAAGGCTGGTGAGTATTACCCGGAGACCTGCAGAGAGGGGCCCTCCGATCATCATGGCGGCATAAAGGTACCAGCGCAGCGCGGGACGCTGCGCAGCAACATGTCTGTCTCTCAGCACAGTATAAATATTACTGTGGCTGAACCGCGCCATTACAGGAGGCGGGGCTTCACCTCAGAATTGCTTGTACCACTCATTTGGCGCCATTTTCTCCTCACAGAGACGCCGGAACGCTGATCCTACAGGCTGCTTCTCCTCACACATCGCTGATACAACTACCAGGGTGTTATAGAAGAGGAGGGGAACACATAATTTATTGAAGTCCGCGAGTTTCACATTGGATATAAAGTGCTGTGTTTGGTACATACTTGCCTACCCCCCCCGGAATGGGCAGGAGGCTCCCGAAAATCGGGTGACCCTCCCGGCCCCCCGGAAGGGCAGACAAGTCTCCCGATTTCAGCGCTCACCCCCTGCCCGGCCGCCCACTTAGCGAGTAAAGTGGGCAGTCCGAGCAGGCGATGACGCGATTCTTGTTGAATCGCGTCATCATAGCCATGCCCCCTGCTGTATAATGCCGAGAATAGCGGCATTACACAGCGGGGGGCGTGGCTTACATGACATGATCAATCAGCCACGCCCCCGTTCCACCTCTGGCCCGCCCCGTTCCGCCTCTGGCCCGCCCCCCTCTGGACGTCACCTCACTTCCTGCCTGCCCTGATGAGCCGACCGGCTGCTTTCTCCCGGAGAGAGCAGCCCAGAAGTCGGCAAGTATGGTTTGGTATATATGTATATTCATTGTGTGCAATACATATAGGGCGCGTGGTGTGGACTGGCAATTCCCTCTGGGTCCCTCTGACAGACATTATTGTAGGTCTGTCCCCATTAGCTCCCGTGTGTGTGAGTGGTGTGACTGTACACGTGTGTACCATGTCTAGAGAAAGTAGTTCCCCAGAGGAACACATTTTAGAGGCACAAGAGTGTTCTGAGCCTATGTGGGTGAGAAAGCTGCAGAGTAATATAGCTAAACTAGCAAAGAAATTCTCTGAGTCTGAAGAACAGACAAAGCAATGGAGACAATAAACAAGAAAAAGCGCTAGGAAACTGGATGAGAAATTTCTGACAATTTTAATAAAGAATAAGAATTACTGTTGCAACAGATAAGTAAAAAATTCATTAGAATCAATTAAAAAATAGGGCCTAATATAGCACTGCAAGATTTTTAGAAAGTCCCATATGCTGTATATGGTGTATATAATTAGCCGGTACTCAAATGAAACAGTACATCCCAAAAGCTTGTTTGCCACAGTCCAGGAACAATATTGCGAATGGAAAGAAGATTACTGCAATTAGTGACCTTACGTAGCTAGGTTCAAGACGCTGCTTGGTCCAGTTATTTTTGCTCCGGTCCAATGATGCAGTTATCCAAATCGCTGATGTGAAAAGTTCCTTTATCCGACTTCTAGGCGTTTGTATGGGGATGTGTGGTCAGAGTCCAGCTGCTGCACCGACGCGTTTCGCTGTTTTCCACAGCTTTCTCAAGGTGATTGTAATGCAGTGACTAAAAGCCCTTTATATAGCAGTGCTAATGGCCCATTCAAAACAGGTGTTATGAATTAAAAACATCTAAGTGTTATTAAAAATGAAATTTCATCCAGTTTCCCTAAATAGTGACAGACACTAGGACTCAAATATTCAGAAATAGTAAAATAACTAGCAGTGCAAATCCGTTTTTAAACATTAATATGATCATGAAGATCGGTTTCCGATCACATGATCGCAGGCTCACTTCCTGGATTTGGAACGCAAGCTTGTCTCTACTTCCTGTGTGTGGAACACAGTCCCCAATGCACTGGCTGGCGGCCGAACACGTGACCGGAACTGGGCGGCCCCCGGCGGACCCCGCTCTCTGTTGTCAAGAGACAGACTGTGCAAAAAAGGTCCGTTCCGGTCACGTGACCGGACTACAGACGTCGCGCTGTTTGTGTAGACGATGTTTTTAGAATAGGACATATTAACATATCACGTGACCGTCCGGATCAATAGTGATTTGAATATTCATTTGACTGAAAACAGATTCATTTGGCTAATAACAGATTCAATACATTGCTGTTATGCCCTGCAGCAACAAATGTCTTTAAGCTCAAAACAAATCATCAATATATATTTCTCTAATGCAAGTATAGCAATATGAAATAGATAACTAAAATACATTAATTAGTATATAGTATAATGTTATTAGATTAGTGCCATCTTGTGGTAGAATAATAGTATAGCACTACTTTCGTAATTTTCTCACAGAGGATTATTGAATGTATTTATTTGGAACTCATACTGAATCCATAAAAAATTACATTGGTCTACAGATGTCAGAAAAAGGTTTAATCCATAGATTAATATCAATTTATAAACAATAATAAGTATTATTAATACCAATCACTGGTATTGATCTGTAATGTGAAGAAAAACCGCTCATATAAATAATCACAAAGAACAAAGGGTATGGCTTAATGCACTCATCATAATACCATAAATGTGTGCATAAATGTACACATTATATGGAAAAATCTACCTGAAATAGGGATGTTAGTTATAGAACAGCGTTTAATTCTAGGGCCTCATTTAGGCCACTAGGATAAAGGGTATTGAGCTGAAACGTCCAAAAGATTTCCTGTCTACATAAGATGGCACTAATCTAATAACATTATACTATATACTAATTAATGTATTTTAGTTATCTATTTCATATTGCTATACTTGCATTAGAGAAATATATATTGATGATTTGTTTTGAGCTTAAAGACATTTGTTGCTGCAGGGCATAACAGCAATGTATTGAATCTGTTATTAGCCAAATGAATCTGTTTTCAGTCAAATGAATATTCAAATCACTATTGGTCCGGACGGTCACGTGATATGTTAATATGTCCTATTCTAAAAACATCGTCTACACAAACAGCGCGACGTCTGTAGTCCGGTCACGTGACCGGAACGGACCTTTTTTGCACAGTCTGTCTCTTGGCAACAGAGAACGGGGTCCGCCGGGGGCCGCCCAGTTCCGGTCACGTGTTCGGCCGCCAGCCAGTGCATTGGGGACTGTGTTCCACGCACAGGAAGTAGAGACAAGCTTGCGTTCCAAATCCAGGAAGTGAGCCTGCGATCATGTGATCGGAAACCGATCTTCATGATCATATTAATGTTTAAAAACGGATTTGCACTGCTAGTTATTTTACTATTTCTGAATATTTGAGTCCTAGTGTCTGTCACTATTTAGGGAAACTGGATGAAATTTCATTTTTAATAACACTTAGATGTTTTTAATTCATAACACCTGTTTTGAATGGGCCATTAGCACTGCTATATAAAGGGCTTTTAGTCACTGCATTACAATCACCTTGAGAAAGCTGTGGAAAACAGCGAAACGCGTCGGTGCAGCAGCTGGACTCTGACCACACATCCCCATACAAACGCCTAGAAGTCGGATAAAGGAACTTTTCACATCAGCGATTTGGATAACTGCATCATTGGACCGGAGCAAAAATAACTGGACCAAGCAGCGTCTTGAACCTAGCTACGTAAGGTCACTAATTGCAGTAATCTTCTTTCCATTCGCAATATTGTTCCTGGACTGTGGCAAACAAGCTTTTGGGAGGTACTGTTTCATTTGAGTACCGGCTAATTATATACACCATATACAGCATATGGGACTTTCTAAAAATCTTGCAGTGCTATATTAGGCCCTATTTTTTAATTGATTCTAATGAATTTTTTACTTATCTGTTGCAACAGTAATTCTTATTCTTTATTAAAATTGTCAAAAATTTCTCATCCAGTTTCCTAGCGCTTTTTCTTGTTTATTGTTTCAGTTTAGGGTCTAACTAACCCTGTTATATTAGCTGCTCTAAGAAAGACCACTCACTACGAGCGCCAAAGGTTTTACTTGTTAAATCCATTCCTCCACTTAAAGCAATGGAGACAGTCTGTGGAAGATGCTTTATTTGCTGGTTCCTCAGCATCATCCACTCGGGACCCCTCCTGTTCCCTGAAAAGGTCCTTGGCCCAAATTATGCAAAGATACACTGACACAGATTCCGACACTGACGTCGACACTGGGGATTTGAGGGGGGTAGGTCCCAAACTGGCTAGGAGCATTCAATGTATGATAGTCACTATAAAAGAGGTGTTGGAATTTCCTGACACAACACCTCCACCTGAGGAAAAAGATTATTTTAAATTAAATAAAAAACAGGTGGTGACTTTTCCTCCGTCTAAGGACTTCAATAAATTTTTTGAGGAATCCTGGGCTAACCCGGAAAGAAATTTGCTATCCCTAAAAGGTTGCGGGTAGCGTACCCTTTCCCTGAAGAGGATAGGCGTAAGTGGGAGTCACCCCCAATGATAGACACCTCAGTCTCTAGGTTGTCAAAGAAAATCATTTTACCTGCCCCGGGGTCAGCTTCATTAAAAGAACCTGCTGACCGCAAATTAGAGACGACTTTAAAGTCCATCTATGTTGCTACGGGTACGTTACTCAGGCCCACAATTGCTTCTGCTTGGGTAGGTAACGCAGTCGAAAAGTGGGCAGATAACTTGATTGTTAATATTGACACGGTCGATAAAGATGATAGTAAGAATTTACTCACCGGTAATTCTATTTCTCGTAGTCCGTAGTGGATGCTGGGAACTCCGTAAGGACCATGGGGAATAGACGGGCTCCGCAGGAGACTTGGCACTCTAAAAGAAAGATTAGGTACTATCTGGTGTGCACTGGCTCCTCCCTCTATGCCCCTCCTCCAGACCTCAGTTAAGGAAACTGTGCCCGGAAGAGCTGACACAACAAGGAAAGGATTTGGAATCCAGGGTAAGACTCATACCAGCCACACCAATCACACTGTACAACTTGTGATAACCATACCCAGTTAACAGTATGAACAACAACTGAGCCTCAGTAACAGATGGCTCATAACAATAACCCTTTAGTTAAGCAATAACTATATACATGTATTACAGAGAGTCCGCACTTGGGACGGGCTCCCAGCATCCACTACGGACTACGAGAAATAGAATTACCGGTGAGTAAATTCTTATTTTCTCTGACGTCCTAGTGGATGCTGGGAACTCCGTAAGGACCATGGGGATTATACCAAAGCTCCCAAACGGGCGGGAGAGTGCGGATGACTCTGCAGCACCGAATGAGCAAAGGCAAGGTCCTCCTCAGCCAGGGTATCAAACTTGTAGAACTTAGCAAATGTGTTTGAACCCGACCAACTAGCAGCTCGGCAAAGCTGTAAAGCCGAGACCCCTCGGGCAGCCGCCCAAGAAGAGCCCACCTTCCTTGTGGAATGGGCTTTTACTGATTTAGGATGCGGTAACCCTGCCGCAGAATGAGCTTGCTGAATCGTGTTACAGATCCAGCGCGCAATAGTTTGCTTTGAAGCCGGAGCACCCAGTTTGTTGGGTGCATGCAGGATAAACAGCGAGTCAGTTTTCCTGACTCCAGCCGTCCTGGCTACATAGATTTTCAAAGCCCTGACTACGTCCAGCAACTTGGAAGCCTCCAAGTCCCGAGTAGCCGCAGGCACCACAATAGGTTGGTTCAAATGAAATGCTGATACCACCTTTGGGAGAAATTGGGGACGAGTCCTCAATTCTGCCCTGTCCATATGGAAGATCAGATACGGGCTTTTACATGACAAAGCCGCCAATTCTGACACAGCCTAGCTGAAGCCAAGGCCAACAGCATGACCACCTTCCACGTGAGATACTTTAGCTCCACGGTCTTAAGTGGCTCAAACCAGTGTGATTTCAGGAAATCCAACACAACGTTAAGATCCCAAGGTGCCACTGGAGGCACAAAAGGGGGCTGAATATGCAGCACTCCCTTAACAAACGTCTGAACTTCAGGCAGTGAAGCCAGTTCTTTTTGAAAGAAAATAGATAGGGACGAAATCTGGACCTTTATGGATCCTAATTTTAGGCCCATAGTCACTCCTGACTGTAGGAAGTGCAGGAATCGACCCAGCTGGAATTCCTCTGTAGGGGCTTTACTGGCCTCACACCAAGCAACATATTCTCGCCATATACGGTGATAATGTTTTGCTGTCACGTCTTTCCTAGCCTTTATCAGCGTAGGAATAACTTCATCCGGAATGCCCTTTTCCGCTAGGATCCGGCGTTCAACCGCCATGCCGTCAAACGCAGCCATGGTAAGTCTTGGAACAGACAGGGCCCCTGCTGTAACAGGTCCTGTCTGAGAGGCAGAGGCCATGGGTCCTCTGAGATCATTTCTTGTAGTTCTGGGTACCAAGTTCTTCTTGGCCAATCCGGAACGATGAGTATAGTTCTTACTCCTCTCTTTCTTACTATCCTCAGTACCTTGGGTATGAGAGGAAGAGGAGGGAACACATAAACCGACTGGTACACCCACAGTGTCACTAGTGCGTCCACAGCTATCGCCTGAGGGTCCCGTGACCTGGCGCAATATTTTTTTAGCTTTTTGTTGAGGCGGGACGCCATCATGTCCACCTGTGGCAGTTCCCAACGGTTTACAATCTGTGTGAAGACTTCTTGATGAAGTCCCCACTCTCCCGGGTGGAGGTCGTGCCTGCTGAGGAAGTCTGCTGCCCAGTTGTCCACTCCCGGAATGAACACTGCTGACAGTGCTAGCACGTGATTCTCCGCCCATCGAAGAATCCTTGTGGCTTCTGCCATCGCCATCCTGCTTCTTGTGCCGCCCTGGCGGTTTACATGGGCGACCGCCGTGATGTTGTCTGACTGAATCAGTACAGATTGGTTTTGAAGCAGGGGCTCTGCTTGACTCAGGGCGTTGTAGATGGCCCTAAGTTCCAATATATTTATGTGTAGAGAAGTCTCCAGACTTGACCACTGTCCCTGGAAGTTTCTTCCCTGAGTGACTGCCCCCCATCCTCGGAGGCTTGCATCCGTGGTCACCAGGATCCAGTCCTGTATGCAGAATCTGCGTCCCTCGAGAAGATGAGCACTCTGCAGCCACCACAGCAGAGACACCCTGGCCCTTGGGGACAGGGTGATCAACCGATGCATCTGAAGATGCGATCCGGACCATTTGTCCAACAGATCCCACTGAAAGATCCTTGCATGGAACCTACCGAAGGGAATTGCTTCGTAAGAAGCCACCATCTTTCCCAGGACTCGCGTGCAGTGATGCACCGACACCTGTTTTGGTTTCAGGAGGTCCCTGACCAGAGATGACAATTCCTGGGCCTTCTCCTCCGGGAGAAACACCTTCTTCTGTTCTGTGTCCAGAATCATTCCCAGGAAAAGCAGACGCATCGTAGGGATCAGCTGCGACTTTGGGATATTCAGAATCTAGCCGTGCTGTTGCAACACTTCCTGAGAGAGTGCTACGCTGACCATCAACTGCTCTTTGGACCTCGCCTTTATGAGGAGATCGTCCAAGTACGGGATAATTATAACTCCCTTTCTTCGAAGGAGTATCATCATTTCGGCCATTACCTTGGTAAATATTCTCGGAGCCGTGGAGAGACCAAACGGCAACGTCTGGAATTGGTAATGACAGTTCTGTACCACAAACCTGAGGTACTCCTGGTGAGGTGGGAAAATGGGGACATGCAAGTAAGCATCCTTGATGTCCAGCGACACCATAAAATCCCCCTCTTCCAGGCTTGCAATAACCGCCCTGAGCGATTCCATTTTGAACTTGAACTTCTTTATATAAGTGTTCAAGGATTTTAAATTCAGGATGGGTCTCACCGAACCGTCCAGTTTCGGTACCACAAACATTGTGGAATAGTAACCCCTGCCCTATTGAAGGAGGGGAACCTTGATTATCACCTGCTGGAGGTACAAATTGAATTGCCGCCAGTACTACCTCCCTTTCCCTGGGAGCAGCTGGCAAGGCTGATTTGAGGTAACGGCGAGGGGGAGTCGCCTCGAACTCCAGCTTGTATCCCTGAGATACAATTTGTACAGCCCATAGATCCACTTGTGAGCGAACCCACTGGTTGCTGAAGTTTCGGAGATGCGCCCCCACCGCACCTGGCTCTGCCTGTGGAGCGCCAACGTCATGCGGTGGACTTAGTGGAAGCAGGGGAGGATTTTTGTTCCTGGGAACTGGCTGCCTGGTGCAGCTTCTTTCCTCTACCCTTGCCTCTGGCCAGAAAGGATGCTCCTCTGACCCGCTTGCCTTTCTGAGGCCGAAAGGACTGCATTTGATAATACGGTGCTTTCTTAGGCTGTGAGGGAACCTGAGGCAAAAAAGTCGACTTCCCAGCAGTTGCTGTGGATACGAGGTCCGAGAGACCGTCCCCAAATAGTTCCTCACCCTTATAAGGCAAAACCTCCATGTGTTTTTTAGAATCTGCATCACCTGTCCACTGCCGAGTCCATAATACTCTCCTGGCAGAAATGGACATTGCATTAATTCTAGATGCCAGCAGGCAAATGTCCCTCTGTGCATCCCGCATATATAAGATTACGTCTTTTATATGTTCATTGGTTAGCAAAATAGTATCCCTGTCGAGGGAATCAATGTTGTCTGACAGGGTATCAGTCCATGCTGCTGCAGCACTACACATCCATGCTGAAGCAATAGCAGGTCTCAGTATAGTACCCGAGTGTGTATACACAGACTTCAGGATAGCTTCCTGCTTTCTATCCGCAGGATCCTTTAGGGCGGCCGTATCCTGAGACGGCAGTGCCACCCTATTAGATAAGCGTGTTAGCGCCTTGTCCACCCTAGGGGATGTTTCCCAACGTAACCTATCCGTTGGCGGGAAAGGGTACGCCATCAGTAACCTCTTAGAAATCACTAGTTTCTTATCAGGAGAACTCCACGCTTCTTCACACAAATCATTTAATTCATCAGATGGGGGAAAAGTCACTGGCTGCTTTTTCTCCCCAAACATAATACCCCTTTTGGTGGTAACCGGGTTAATATCAGAAATGTGCAATACATCTTTCATTGCAGTAATCATGCATCGGATGGCTTTTGTAGACTGTACATTTGTCTCATCCTCATCCACACTGGAGTCAGACTCCGTGTCGACATCTGTGTCTACCATCAGAGCTAGCGGGCGTTTATGTGCCCCTGACGGCTTCTGAGTCGCCTGGGCAGGCGCGGACTGAGACCCCGGCTGTCCCAAGGCTGCTGCGTCATCAAACCTTTTATGTAAGGAGTTGACACTGTCGGTTAAGACCTTCCACATATCCATCCAATCAGGTGTCGGCCCCGTCGGGGGCGACACCACATGTATCTGCCCCTGCTCCGCCTCCACGTAACCCTCCTCTTAAAACATGTCGACACAGCCGCACACACACAGGGAATGCTCAGACTGAGGACAGGACCCCACAAAGTCCTTTGGGGAGACAGAGAGAGAGAGTATGCCAGCACACACCACAGCGCTATATAACACAGGGATTTACACTGCTAATAAGTGATTTTCCCAATAGCTGCTTGTTTGTATCGATTTGCGCCTAAATTTATGTGCCCCCCCCTCTCTTTTTAACCCGTCTTGTACCTGGATACTGCAGGGGAGAGCCTGGGGAGCGTGCTTCCAGCGGAGCTGTGAAGGGAAAATGGCGCTGGTATGCTGAGGAAGAAGGCCCCGCCCCCTCAGCGGCGGGCTTCTGTCCCGCGTTTTCTTTAACTTAATGGTGGGGTTTTTTACACATATACAGTTAGGTGACTGTATTATGTGTATATTTAGCCAAAAGGTAATATAATTGCTGCCTAGGGCGCCCCCCCCCCAGCGCCCTGCACCCTACAGTGACCGGAGTGTGTGGTGTGCTGTGGGAGCAATGGCGCACAGCTGCAGTGCTGTGCGCTACCTTAATGAAGACCGGAGTCTTCTGCCGCCGATTTCATCTCCTTCTTCTGTCTTCTGGCTCTGCAAGGGGGACGGCGGCGCGGCTCCGGGAACGGACGATCGAGGTCAGGTCCTGTGTTCGAACCCTCTGGAGCTAATGGTGTCCAGTAGCCTAAGAAGCATAAGCTAGCTGCACGCAGGTAGGTTTGCTTCTCTCCCCTCAGTCCCACGTAGCAGTGAGTCTGTTGCCAGCAGATCTCACTGAAAATAAAAAACCTAACAAATACTTTCTTTCTAGCAAGCTCAGGAGAGCCCACTAGGAGCACCCAGCTCTGGCCGGGCACAGATTCTAACTGAGGTCTGGGGGAGGGGCATAGAGGGAGGAGCCAGTGCACACCAGATAGTACCTAATCTTTCTTTTAGAGTGCCCAGTCTCCTGCGGAGCCCGTCTATTCCCCATGGTCCTTACGGAGTTCCCATCATCCACTAGGACGTCAGAGAAATGCTGCTAATTCTAGGTCATATCAAAGATTCTGCAGGTTACTTAGTTGAGGCTATGAAGGACGTAGGCTTACTGGGCTCACGGACCTCTGCTATGGCGATTTCAGCCCGCAGGGTGCTCTGGATCCGCCAATGGAATGCTGATGCAGAATCCAAAAGAAATATTGAGGCGCTCCCTTACAATGGTGAGGCCCTCTTTGGAGACAAACTAGATGCCGTGATATCAACTACTACGTCTGGCAAGTCAGCATTTCTGCCGTTGGCAGCTGCAGCGGCTAAAAAAGTATATAATTTTCATACCATGCAGTCCTTTCGGCCCAACAAGTACAAAAAGGCTAAAACTACCCATTTTTTCACAGGAAAAGGGAGAGGAAAAGGTAGAAAACCTACAACACCCCCAGGCTCCCAGGAGCAGAAGTCAGCAACTACTTCTGCAAAAGCCTGTAAACGCTGATTTACATACAGGACTAAAAGCAACACTTTAAAAAGACATTTCATACACTTTAAATGAAGCCGCTGCGGCCGCTATACTTAATCCACAATCTGCGTACTTATTACACCATTAGCGTATAGAGTCCCGTACCATGTACGGACTTTGCGTACACACGCCGCGCTGGCTGTACAAAGTACACACAGCGCCTACACACACAAAGTTACACAGTGAACCCTTAACAGATATGCATGCGATAGTAATACACTTTAAACCTTAGCAGGGAAAGGGAAACAACACCAGATTTGTATTTAAACTGCTGGGTTCCGACACCACAGCATATTATTACTGGAAGGGGGTTACAATCACAAAGCAATACAATATAAAAGAATAATGGCTACAGTCAATGGTACATACTTGTTTGAATTTCACCGCGCTACCCAGTCTGGTCCTCGGTCATCTAGATAGATAACTTTGTGAGTCTTGAGAGAGAGAGAGAGAGAGATACCAGGCCAGCAGCTGGCTCCTTTTATACAATCTTCCAAAACTTAACACAATGGATACTGTAATCTCTTTGTCCATTGGACACAGGGATTGTCATTTACAGTACAGGAGAGGTCATAAGTTGGTTTGAATAGGTGGGCAATGTCTGTTCAAGATGCACTTGTGGGTGGTCTCCTCTGGGTTCCCGCCGCATACCTAATGTACAGTAAATACAGTTTATATCTATATTCTGACCCTGCACATAACTATTCGCCGGAACGTGCGATCTTCTGCAAACCAACACCGGAATATTACCCTTAAAATACCCTACAGCTGGATACCAAACATCACCTTATAACCTTAGTCTGTCCCCTCCTATCCTGTAAAGGTGAATCCCTTTGTTCTGATACCATTTAAACTGTTGTAACTTGCTGGTGTGATGCGAGGAGACTATGTGTACATTGTGCACTATTTGGATTAAATATGTAATGTGTTTTGATAGCTTTTCCATGCGTCCACAAACTCTACCGTAAATACTCATACCACGCGCTAATGTGCAGGACCGCGGGAGCAACCATACGCAAATTCCGAATATGCGCACGCACGGCAGAACAAGTACACGCACGGAGGCCATCTGTGTGTAGTTTGTACGTGATGTGTGTACTACAATATTTTTCGACTTCGACAAGCCATAGCATGATGCTGGGGCTCCTCTGCGGGAGTGCGATCGGGTGGAGGCATGTCTACTATTTTTCAGCCAGGTCTGGCTTCACTCAGACCTGGATCCTTGGGTATTACAGATAATATCCCAAGGTTACAGGTTGGAATTTCAAGACCTTCCCCCATGCCGATTTTTCAAATCAGCCTTGCCAGTTTCTGCTCAAGACAGCACAAATGTTCTGAACGCAATACACAAACTGTGTCAAGACAAAGTAATTGCCTTGGTTCCTGACGAAAAACGTAACAAAGGCTTTTAATCAAGCCTGTTTGTGGTACAGAAGCCGTATGGCTCGGTCAGACCGATTTTAAACCTAAAATCTCCGAATCTTTATTTGAAAAGATTCAAATTCAAGATGGAATCCTTGAGAGCGGTGATTTCCAGCTTGGAAGAAAAGGAATTTCTGGTGTCAGTGGACATCAAGGATGCTTACTTGCATGTCCCCATTTACCCGCCACATCAAGCATACCTGAGGTTTGCGGTTCAGGATTGCCACTACCAATACCAGACATTACCGTTCGGGCTCTCCACGGCTCCGAGAATATTCACCAAGGTGATGGCGGAGATGATGGTTCTCCTTCGCAAACAAGGAGTCAACATAATTCCATACTTGGATGATCTCATAAAAGCGAGATCCAGGGACAAGCTACTCCAGAATATAGCATTATCCCTGAAGGTGCTTCAACAGCATGGTTGGATCATCAACTTTCCAAAATCCCAGTTGGAACCGACAATGAGATTATCATTTTTGGGAATGATATTGGACACCGAGGTACAAAGAGTATTTCTACCGGTGGAAAAGAGCATGGTTAAACAATGTTTGAGACCAAGAACAGTATCAGTTCATCAGTGCATTCGCCTTTTGGGGAAAATGGTAGTTGCTTACGAGGCGCTACAACATGGCCGATTCCATGCCAGGGTCTTCCAGTGGAACATACTGGACAAGTGGTCAGGGTCGCATCTCCACATGCATCAAAGGATAATCTTGTCAGCGAAAGCCAGAATTTCGCTCCTGTGGTGGCTACAAATTTCTCACCTCCTGGAGGGATGCAGGTTCGGGATTCAGGCCTGGATCCTGGTGACCACAGATGCAAGTCTCCGAGGATGGGGACACAAGGCGAAAGCTTCCAAGGAAGATGGTCAAGTCAAGAAACTCGCCTTCACATAAACATTCTGGAGTTGAGAGCTGTGTACAACAGCCTTCATCAAGCGACACACCTTCTTCAAGGTCGTCCCATACAGATCTAGTCAGGCAATGTAACGGCAATAGCTTACATAAACCGTCAAGGTGGAACAAAAAGCAGAGCAGCATTGGCAGAGGTGACAAAGATACTCCTCTGGGCAGAATGACATGCAAAAGCTCTGTCGGCAATTTTCATTCCGGGAGTGGACAACTGGGAAGCAGACTTCCTCAGCATACACAATCTCCATCCAGGAGAATGGGGCCTCCACCCAGAAGTCTTTGCGGAGGTGACAAGTCGTTGGGGCATTCCTCACGTGGATATAATGGCATCACGCCTCAACAAGAAGCTTCAGAAATATTGTTCCAGGTCGAGAGACCCACAAGCAATAGCAGTGGATACATTGGTGACCCAGTGGGTGTTTCAGTCGGTGTATCTGTTCACTCCACTTCCACTTATTCCAAAGGTTCTCAAGATCATCAGAAGAACAAGAGTTCGAGCAATCTTCATTGCTCCAGACTGGGCAAGGAGGGCCTGGTATCCAGATCTTCAAGAGTTATTACTGGAATATCCTCGGCCTCTTCCTCTTCGCGAGGACCTGCTTCAGCAGGGGCCGTTAGTTTATCAGGACTTACCGCGGCTGCGTTTGATGGCATGGCTGTTGAGCGCCAGATCCTAGCCCGTAGGAATGAAGTCATTCCCACACTTATTCTGGCCAGGAAAGGGATAACGTCCAAACATTACCATCGTATTTGGAGAAAATATGTATCTTGGTGTGAATCCAAGAAGTCTCCTGCGGTGGAGTTTCAATTAGGACGTCTTCTCCTATTTCTACAGGCGGGTGTGGATGCTCAATTGAGATTAGGTTCTAGCAAGGTTCAGATTTCGGCCTCGTCAGTTTTCTTTCAAAAACAATTGGCTTCTCTTCCTGAGGTCCAAACGTTCGTAAAGGGGGTTCTGCGCATCCAACCTCCCTTTGTGCCTCTTGCAGCACCATGGGATCTTAATGTGGTGTTGCAGTTCCATAAATTGGACTGGTTTGAGACTCTACAAGACGTAGAGTTGAAGTTTCTCACTTGGAAAGTGGTCATGCTATTGGCCTTGGCCTCAGGCAGACGGGTGTCTGAGTTAGGAGCTCTAGCACACAAGAGTCCTTACTTAATGGCCCTCATTCCGAGTTGATCGGTCGCAAGGCGATTTTAGCAGAGTTACACACGCTAAGCCGCCGCCTACTGGGAGTGAATCTTAGCTTCTTAAAATTGCGACCGATGTATTCGCAATATTGCGATTACTAACTACTTAGCAATTTCAGAGTAGCTCCAGACTTACTCTGCCTGTGCGATCAGTTCAGTGCTTGTCGTTCCTGGTTGACGTCACAAACACACCCAGCGTTCGCCCAGGCACTCCCACCGTTTCTCCGGCCACTCCTGCGTTTTTTCCGAAAACGGTAGCGTTTTCAGCCACACGCCCCTGAAACGCCGTGTTTCCGCCCAGTAACACCCATTTCCTGTCAATCACATTACGATCGCCGGAGCGAAGAAAAAGCCGTGAGTAAAAATACTTTCATCATAGTAAAGTTACTTGGCGCAGTCGCAGTGCGAACATTGCGCATGCGTACTAAGCGGATTTTCACTGCGATGCGATGAAAAATACCGAGCGAACAACTCGGAATGAGGGCCAATATTTCAAGAAGATAGGGCTGAACTGAGAACACATCAGCACTTTCTTCCGAAGGTTTTGTCTTCTTTTCATATCAACCAACCAGTGGTGGTGCCAGTGGATTCTGACACCTCAGCTGTCTCAAAATCCTTGGATGTCGTCAGAGCGTTGAGGACTTATGTTGCAAGAACGGCTCGAATAAGGAAAACAGAATCTTTGTTTGTCCTCTATGACCCCAACAAGATTGGGGGTCCTGCTTCTAAACAGACTATTGCGCACTGGATCAGGGGTACCGTTCTGCACGCTCATTCCACGGCAGGATTGCCATTACCGACTTCGGTAAAAGCCCACTCTACAAGGAAAGTGGGTTCATCCTAGGCGGCTGCCGGGGTTTCTCGGCATTGCAAATCTGCCAAGCTGCTACTTGGTCAGGTGCAAGCACGTTTGCTAAGTTTTATAAGTTTGACACCTTGGCTGCTGACGACCTAAAATTTGGTCAGTCAGTTCTGCAGGAACATTAGCACTTTCCCGCCCATACTGGGAGCTTTGGTACATCCCCATGGTACTAAAATGGACCCCAGTATCCTCTAGGACGTAAGAGAAAATAGGATTTTAATTACCTGCCAATAAATCCTTTTCTCATAGTCCGTAGAGGATGCTGGGCACCCGCCCACTGCTCATTTTTCCTGCTGATAACGTTTATCTTTTTGCACATTTTTTCATGTGTTCAGATGTTAATAGCTGTTGCTGTTGCGTTATGCATGCTGGTTGGCATGACTTATGTTAAAGGCCATGTTAGCCGACATGATGTTTATGGATGGTGTGAGCTGGTGTGACTCTCGCCACAAGTTTAATAGTAATTCCTCTCTCGAGAATGTCCGTCTCCTCGGGCACAGTTCCTATACTGAGGTCTGGAGGAGGGGCATAGAGGGAGGAGCCAGTTCACACTGTTGAAAAGTCTTAAAGTCCCGAAGGCTCCTGCTGAACCGTCTATACCCCATGGTACTAAAATGGACCCCATCATCCTCTACGGACTACGAGAAAAGGATTTACCGGCAGGTAATTAAAATCCTATTTTTCCCTTCTCTATATGAACTTCGGAGAATCTTAGCACAAGAGTCTTTGGAGACCTTAGGGACTCTACGTGGACCACCTTAAGAACTACCCAGAGTACCAGCCCTCAAGAAGAAACCCTTTATCTGGTTGTTATTGGAGGGATGTATTGTTTTATTCATACTTTATTGCTAAAATAGTCTTTCTAGCGCCTTGGACACAGATGAGTGTCTCTTTTTTTCTGTTTGTATTTGTTTAAGTAAATGTGGTGACATTTATTTTGACACTCATAGTGTACGGTCAGCTTTGCGCCAGGAAGATAGCCCACCAAAAATATTTGTGTTTGAACTTCTTTCCTCATGTGCCTTTCCTTTTCTTACTTACAATATCTTATACTCCATACTCCATTTGATGGCACCTAACCCCCGGGTTTTCTATACCTGTCCTTTATTGTCTTGTACCGTAAGTGGTCTTTTCTTGTTTGCTCATTTGATTTTGTACTGTGTAGTGGGCACTGTGGATCCCTTGTGGCGTCATATAAATAAAGGATAATAATTATTATGCAGGGGGAGAGGCCTGTGGTGTCCTGTTATTATTATTATTATACAGGGGGAGCGGCCTGTGATCTCCAATGATTTTTTGTCATCAGGGATGTGGAAGTCTCTGGATCCCTGTTTTCACAGAAAGTGCAGTCTGGCTACTGTTGGAGTGTTGTCCTGTTACAACACTGTTGGAGTATACTTTTGTACCATCACCTGACACACGTGTGCCCCCACCTGTGCGGCCCCCTCACAATTGGAGCACATGAGATGTACTGACACCTTACTGAGGTGCTGATAGCACCATTGACAGAATTATTTAACCAGTCATTAGCTACAGGAGTGATTCCAGAGGACTGGTAAAGAGCAAACGTAGTCCCACTGCACAAAAGTGGAAGCAAGGAAGAGGCAAAAAAATACAGACCAGTGAGTCTTACATCAGTAGTGGGGAAATTGATGGAAACACTCTTAAACGAAAGAGTTGTAGATTATCTCAAATCCAGCAATTTACAGGATCCCAAACAGCATGGATTCACTGGGGGAGATCATGTCAAACAAATCTTATTTACTTTTTTGACTGTGTGACTAAAGTGATGGATAAAGGTGGAGCAGTGGATATAGCTTATCTAGACTTTAGTAAGGCTTTTGACACTGTTCCACATGGCAGACTGCTAAATAATCTTGGAAGTTTGGGATTGGATACTGGGATTATTGATTGGATAAGATCTTGGTTGCAGGATAGAAAACAGAGAGTTGTGGTAAATGGAGTGCATTCACAGGAGGGAAATGTTACCAGTGGAGTACCCCAGGAATCTGTACTTGGACCAGTGCTTTTTAATATCTTTATTGGTGACATTGCAAATGGCATTAAAGGGAAAGTATGCCTTTTTGCAGATGACACAAAGGTATGCAACAGGGTAGACACACCAGGTGGGCTAAAACAAATGATTGAGGATCTAGGTAGACTAGAGGAATGGTCAAGACTGTGGCAATTACAGTTTAATGCCAAAAAAATGCAAAATCATGCACTTGGGTCTAAAAAATCCAAAGGCTAAATATAGTATTAATGGCACTATACTGGAAACTACTGAGGAGGAAAGGGATCTAGGAGTCACTATTTCAGTTGACTTAAAGGCAGGTAAGCAATGTAACAAAGCAATGAGGAAGGCTAGTCAGATGCGTGGCTGCATTGGGAGAGGAATCAGCAGAAAGAAAGAAGTAATAATGCCACTGTATAGGTCATTGGTACGGCCTTATCTAGAATACTGTGTTCAATTTTGGAGGCCATATCTTCAAAAGGATATTAATACATTAGAAACTATACAAATAAGGGCAACTAAAATGGAGCATGGCCTACATCACAAAACATACCCAGAAAGACTAAAAAAATCTCAATATGTATAGTTTGGAGCAGAAAAGGGAAAGGGGGGACATGATAGAAACTTTCAAATATATAAAGGGTTTTAACAAAGTCCAGGAGGGAAACATTCTCCAAATGAAGAGAAGCAATAGGACACGAGGACATGCACTGAAGCTGGAGGGGGGGAGGTTCAGGGGAAATTTGAGGAAAAATTACTTCACAGAAAGGGTAGTGGAGAAGTGGAATAGCCTCCCATCAGAGGTGGTAGAGGCTAAGACAGTAGACCAATTTAAACATGCATGGGATAGACATAAGGATATCCTTAGAAAAAAAATATTGATCAAACAAGGTTTGAGATAAAAATACGGTAAAAAAAAAGGGGCAGACTAGATGGGCCAAGTGGTTCTTATCTGCCGTCACATTCTATGTTTCTCTAACGTCCTAAGTGGATGCTGGGGACTCCGTAAGGACCATGGGGATTAGCGGCTCCGCAGGAGACTGGGCACAACTATAAAGAAAGCTTTTAGACTACTGGTGTGCACTGGCTCTTCCCACTAAGACCCTCCTCCAGACCTCAGTTAGATTCTTGTGCCAGGCCGAGCTGGATGCACACTAGGGGCTCTCCTGAGCACCTAGAAAGAAAGTATATTTAGGTTTTTTATTTTCAGTGAGATCTGCTGGCAACAGACTCACTGCAGCGAGGGACTAAGGGGAGAAGAAGCGAACCTACCTAACAGGTGGTAGTTTGGGCTTCTTAGGCTACTGGACACCATTAGCTCCAGAGGGATCGACCGCAGGACCCGACCTTGGTGTTCGTTCCCGGAGCCGCGCCGCCGTCCCCCTTACAGAGCCAGAAGCACGAAGAAGGTCCAGAAAATCGGCGGCCGAAGACTTCAGTCTTCACCAAGGTAGCGCACAGCACTGCAGCTGTGCGCCATTGCTCCTCATGTACACCTCATACTTCGGTCACTGATGGGTGCAGGGCGCTGGTGGGGGGCGCCCTGAGGGCAATAAATAACACCTTGGCTGGCAAAATATACATCATATATAGTCCCAGAGGCTATATAGATGTAAAATTACCCCTGCCAGTATCAAAGAAAAAGCGGGAGAAAGTCAGCCGAAAAGGGGGCGGGGCTTCTCCCTCAGCACACTGGCGCCATTTTTCCCTCACAGTTCCGCTGGATGGAAGCTCCCTGGCTCTCCCCTGCAGTCTGAGAATACTACAGAAGGGTAAAAAAGAGAGGGGGGGCACTAAATTTAGGCGCAGTATAGATATATATATATATATATATGTAATATATATAAAAAAGCAGCTATAGGGAAAACACTCATTGATAGTGGGATCCCAGTGTTATATAGCGCTCTGGTGTGTGCTGGCATACTCTCTCTCTGTCTCCCCAAAGGGCTTTGTGGGGTCCTGTCCTCTGTCAGAGCATTCCCTGTGTGTTTGCGGTGTGTCGGTACGGCTGTGTCGACATGTTTGATGAGGAGGCTTATGTGGAGGCGGAGCAGATGCCTGTAAATGTGATGTCACCCCCTGCGGGGTCGACACCTGAGTGGATGGTGCTGTGGAAGGAATTACGTGATAGTGTCGACTCCTTACATAAAAGGTTTGACGACATACCTAATGTGGGACAGCCGGCTTCTCAGCCTGTGCCTGCCCAGGCGTCTCAAAAACCATCAGGGGCTCTAAAACGCCCGCTACCTCAGATGGTTGACACAGATGTCGACACGGATACTGACTCCAGTGTCGACGACGAAGAGACTAATGTAACTTCCAGTAGGGCCACACGTTACATGATTGAGGCAATGAAAAATGTGTTGCACATTTCTGATGTTAACCCCGGTACCACAAAAAAGGGTATAATGTTTGGAGAGAAAAAACTACCAGTAGCTTTTCCTCCATCTGAAGAGTTAAACGAAGTGTGTGAAGAAGCGTGGGCTTCCCCTGATAAAAAGATGGTAATTTCAAAGAGGTTACTAATGGCGTACCCTTTCCCGCCAGAGGATAGGTCACGCTGGGAAACATCCCCTAGGGTGGATAAAGCGCTCACACGCTTGTCAAAGAAGGTGGCACTACCGTCTCCGGATACGGCCGCCCTGAAGGAATCTGCTGACAGAAAGCAGGAGGCTATCCTGAAATCTATATATACACACACAGGTGTGATACTGAGACCGGCTATAGCTTCAGCCTGGATGTGCAGCGCTGCTGCTGCGTGGTCAGATTCCCTGTCAGAAAATATAGATACCCTAGACAGGGACACTATTTTGCTGAACGTAGAGCATATAAAAGACGCACTTTTATACATGAGGGATGCACAGAGGGATATTTGCCGGCTGGCATCCAAAATTAGTGCAATGTCCATTTCTGCCAGGAGAGGGTTATGGACTCGGCAGTGGACAGGTGATGCAGATTCCAAACGACACATGGAAGTTCTGCCTTATAAGGGTGAGGAATTGTTCGGGGATGGTCTCTCGGACCTCGTTTCCACAGCAACAGCTGGGAAGTCTACATTTTTGCCCCATGTTCCCTCACAACCAAAGAAAGCACCGTATTATCAGGTACAGTCCTTTCGGCCCAATAGGGGCAAGCGGGTTAAAGGCGCGTCCTTTCTGTCCAGAGGCAGAGGTAGAGGGAAAAAGCTGCAACATACAGCCAGTTCCCAGGAGCAAAAGTCCTCCCCCGCTTTCTCTAAGTCCACAGCATGACGCTGGGGCTCCACAGGCAGAGCCAGGTACGGTGGGGGCCCGTCTCAAGCATTTCAGCAATCAGTGGGCTCGCTCACGGGTGGATCCCTGGATCCTTCAAATAGTATCTCAGGGGTACAAACTGGAATTCGAGACTTCTCCCCCCCCGCCGTTTCCTCAAATCTGCCTTGCCAACCACTCCCTCAGGCAGGGAGGCAGTGTTACAGGCAATTCAAAAGCTGTATTCACAACAAGTGATAGTAAAGGTGCCTCTACTTCAACAAGGAAGGGGTTACTATTCCACAATGTTTGTGGTACCGAAACCGGACGGTTCGGTGAGACCCATTTCTCTAACGTCCTAGTGGATGCTGGGAACTCCGAAAGGACCATGGGGAATAGCGGGCTCCGAAGGAGGCTGGGCACTCTAGAAAGATTTAGGACTACCTGGTGTGCACTGGCTCCTCCCACTATGACCCTCCTCCAAGCCTCAGTTAGATTTTGTGCCCGGCCGAGGTTGGATGCACACTAGGGGCTCTCCTGAGCTCTTAGAAGAAAGATAGTCTTAGGTTTATTATTTTCAGTGAGACCTGCAGGCAACAGGCTCACTGCAGCGAGGGACTAAGGGGAGAAGAAGCGAACTCGCCTGCTTGCAGCCGGATTGGGCTTCTTAGGCTACTGGACACCATTAGCTCCAGAGGGATCGACCGCAGGCCCAGCCTTGATGTTCGGTCCCGGAGCCGCGCCGCCGTCCCCCTTACAGAGCCAGAAGCAAGAAGATGGTCCGGAAAATCGGCGGCATGAAGACATCAGTCTTCACCAAGGTAGCGCACAGCACTGCAGCTGTGCGCCATTGCTCCTCTCACACTTCACACTCCGGTCACTGAGGGTGCAGGGCGCTGGGGGGGGGGCGCCCTGAGGCAGCAATAAAAACACCTTGGCTGGCAAAAATACCTCAATATATAGCCCCAGGGGCTATATATGAGGTAAATACCCCTGCCAGATTCCATAAAAAAGCGGGAGAATAGGCCGCGGAAAAGGGGCGGAGCTATCTCCCTCAGCACACTGGGCGCCATTTTCCCTCACAGTTCCACTGGAAGGAAGCTCCCTGGCTCTCCCCTGCAGACTACTCTACAGAAAAGGGTAAAAAAGAGAGAGGGGGGGCATTTAATTTGGCGCAGTATATAGTTATATTAAAAAGCAGCTATAAGGGACATAACTCAGTTAGTCCCTGCCTTATATAGCGCTCTGGTGTGTGCTGGCATACTCTCACTCTGTCCCCCCAAAGGGCTTTTGTGGGTCCTGTCCTCTATATAGAGCATTCCCTGTGTGTGTGGAGTGTGTCGGTACGGCTGTGTCGACATGTTTGATGAGGATAATGAGGTGGAGGCGGAGCAGATGCCTTTAGAAGGGATGTCACCCCCTGGGGGGCAGACACCTGAGTGGATGTGCTTATGGAAAGAAATGAGTGCACGTATAGACTCATTACATAAGAAATTTGACGACATGCCGACTGCGGGACAGCCGAGTTCTCAGCTCGTGCCTGTCCAGGTGTCTCAAAAGTCATCAGGGGCTCTGAAACGCCCGCTATCTCAGATGGCACAAGTAGATGTCGACACGGATACTGACACCAGTGTCGACGACGATGAGTCAAATTTAATGCCCATTAAGGCCATTCACTGCATGATTGAGGCAATGAAAGAGGTGTTAAATATCTCTGATTTACATCCAGGTACCACAAAAAAGGGTATTATGTTTGGGGAGAAAAAACTACCTGTAGTTTTTCCCCCGTCAGATGAATTAAATGAAGTGTGTGAAGAAGCGTGGGCTTCCCCTGATAAAAAATTGGTAATTCCTAAGAAGGTACTAATGGCGTTCCCTTTCCCGCCAGAGGATAGGTTACGTTGGGAAACACCTCCTAGGGTGGATAAAGCGCTCACACGTTTGTCTAAAAAGGTGGCACTACCGTCTCAGGATACGGCCGCCCTTAAGGAACCTGCTGATAGAAAGCAGGAGGCAATCCTGAAGTCTGTATATACACACTCAGGAATTATACTTATACCAGCTATTGCGTCAGCATGGATGTGCAGTGCTGCCGCTGCGTGGTCGGATAAACTGTCAGAAAATATTGACACACTAGACAGAGACACGATTCTGCTAACAATTGACCATATCAAAGACTCAGTCTTATATATGAGAGATGCACAGAGGGAAGTCTGCCGGCTGGCATCTAAAATAAGTGCATTGTCCATCTCTGCTAGGAGATGCTTATGGACTCGCCAGTGGACTGGAGATGCAGATTCCAAAAGGCACATGGAAGTTTTGCCTTATAAGGGGGAGGAATTATTTGGGGATGGTCTCTCCGACCTAGTTTCCACAGCAACGTCTGGGAAGTCAGCATTTTTACCCCATGTCCCCTCACAG